>NW_027477455.1:0-72371 GCF_051020955.1 Megalopta genalis
CTTCAAATCCAAGCGAAACACATGATTTACCTTCAAATTAATGCATAGCAGAAGGCTCATCTTCAAAGCCATGCGACACAAATGATTTAGCTTCAAATACTTGCGATATAATTGATATAGCTTCAAATGCAGCCGAAACAAACAAGTTAGCTTCAAATCTGTGCGAAACACATGATTTTGCTTCAAATCAATGTGAAGTAGAAGGAGTAGCTTCAAATCCATGCGAAACACATGATTTAGTTTCAAATCAATGCGAAGCAGAAGGCTTAGCTTCAAAGCCATGCGACACAAATGATTTAGCTTCAAATACTTGCGATATAATTGATATAGCTTCAAATGCAGGCGAAACAAACGAGTTAGCTTCAAATCCAAGCGAAACACAAGATTTACCTTCAAATTAATGCAAAGTGGAAGGCTTATATTCAAAGCCATGCAACACAAATGATTTAGCTTCAAATACTTGCGATATAATTGATATAGCATCAAATGCAGGCGAAACGAACGAGTTAGCTTCAAATCTGTGCGAAACACATGATTTAGCTTCAAATCAATGCGAAGTAGAAGGCTTAGCTTCAAAGCCATGCGACACAAATGATTTAGCTTTAAATACTTGCGATATAAATGATATAGCATCAAATGCAGGCGAAACAAACGAGTTAGCTTCAAATCTGTGCGAAACACATGATTTAGCTTCAAATCAATGCGAAGTAGAAGGCTTAGCTTCAAATCCATGCAACACAAATGATTTAGCTTCAAATACTTGCGATATAATTGATATAGCTTCAAATGTAGGCGAAACAAACGAGTTAGCTTAAAATCTGTGCGAAACACATGACTTAGCTTCAAATTCATGCGAAACACATGGTTTAGCTTCATATTCTTGCGAAACAAATGGTTTAGATTCAGGTACTTGTGATAAACATGATTTAGCTTCAAATGCAGGCGAAACATCGAGTTAGTTTCACATCCATGCGAAACACATGAGTTAGCTTCAAATCATGCGAAACACATGATTTAGTTTCAAATCAATGCGAAGTAGTAGACATAGCATCAAATCCAAGCGAAACACATGACTTACCTTCAAATAATGCGAAGTAGAAGGCTTATCCTCAAAGCCATGCGACACAAATGATTCTGCTTCAATAGTTGCTATATGATTGATTTAGCTTCAAATGCATGCGAAACAAACAACTTAGCTACAAATCCAAGCGAAACACATGATTTAGTTCCAAATCAATGCGAAGTCGAAGGCTTAGCTTCAAATCCATGCGACACAAATGATTTAGCTTCAAATGCTTGCGATAGATTTGATATAGCTTCAATGCAGGCGAAACAAACGAGTTAGCTTCAAAGCCATGCGAAACAAATGATTTAGCTTCACATACTAGCGATATAAATGATATAGCCTCAAATGCAGGCGAAACAAACCAGTTAGCTTCAAATCCAAGCGAAACACATGGTTTATTTTCAAATCAATGCGATGTTAGGGTTTATAAAGGTCATAATGAGACTCTTGTTCTGAATCTTAACAAGAGTGTTAGGGATTCCCCATCTGGGCTTCACGGCGGGGGCCAGACACGTGGGTCCTTGATGGCTAGGGGGGTGGGCCTGTCACCCCGTGGCAGAAGTGTTAGTTTTCGCGCCTCGTAACTCTCATGGGCCCCGTCGACAGGTTTATGGTGGTCCTCCGTGAAGGCCTTATCTCTGATTTATGACCAGGCGCTAGCGGAGTTGGGACTGGGACCGCTCGGCGCGATTGCTTCCAGATGGGGTAGATTTCGAAATTTTCCCATGAGGAGGAAGCTCATCTGGAGGCGTTCGCGGTACCCTTTCCCAAGGTTCCAACCAATTAGCGTTCGCTTTTTGGGCCTGCCATGATTGGGCAGTTTTTCCTCGCCGCCCACCCTGAAGTAAAGGTAGGGCTAACCGAGGTGACCTCGTGGAGGCCACACGATTGCTCGACAGTCCTGATCTGTCTATCCACCCTGATCCATCTTGAGTCGTCAGTGGATACAGAGGTCTCCCGGGAAGCTAGTTGTTAGAGCACCCGGTTAGCGAATTAGAGTTTTTGTCGGCACACCACGTGCAAGATACTACAAGGCTCGAAGCTCACAAGGAGCACCACGAGCATTAACAGCGAAGTAGAAGGCTTATCCTCAAAGCCATGCGAAACAAATCGTTTAGCTTCAAATACTTGCGATATAATTGATAAAGCTTCAAATGCAGGCGAAACAAACGAGTTAGCTTCAAATCCAAGCGAAACACATGATTTGGTTTCAAATCAATGCGAAGTAGAAGGCTTAACTTCAAATCCATGCGAAACAAATGATTTAGCTTCAAATACTTGCGACGTAAATGATATAGCTTCAAATGCAGGCGAAACAAACCAGGTAGCTTCAATTCCATGCGAAACACATGATTTAGCTTAAAATTCATACGAAACAAATGATTTAGCTTCAAATACTTGCGATATAAACGATATACCTTCAAATGTAGGCAAAACAAACGAGTTAGCTTTAAATCCATGCGGAACACATGATTTAGCTTCAAATCAATGCGAAGCACATGGTTTAGCTTCATATGCATGCGAAACAAGTGGCTTAGATTCAGATACTTGTGATAAACACGATTTAGCTTCAATTGCATGCGAAACAAACGAGTTAGTTTAAAATCCAAGCGAAACACACGATTTAGCTTCAAATCAATGCGAAGTAGAAGGCTTAGCTTCAAATCGATGCCATACGAATGATTTAGCTTCAGATACCTGCGATAGAAGTGATATAGCTTCAAATGCAGGCGAAACAAACGAGTTAGCTTCAAGTCTATGCGAAACACATCATTTAGCTTCAAATCCAAACGAAACACATGGTTTAGTTTCAAATCAATGCGAATTAGAAGGCTTATCCTCAAAGCCAGGCGACAGAAATCGTTTAGCTTCAAATACTTGCGATATAATTGATAAAGCTTCAAATGCAGGCGAAACGAACGAGTTAGCTTCAAATCTGTGCGAAACACATGGTTTAGCTTCAAATCCATGCGAACCACATGATTTAGTTTCAAATCAATGTGAAGTAGAAGTCTTAGCTTCAAATCCATGCGAAACACATGATTTAGTTTCAAATCAATGCGAAGCAGAAGGCTTAGCTTCAAATCAATGCGAAGCAAAAGGCTTAGCTTCAAATCCATGCGAAACAAATGATTTAGTTTCACATACTTGCGATATAAATGATATAGCTTCAAATGCAGGCGAAACAAACGAGTTAGCTTCAAATCCAAGCGAAATACATGATTTACCTTCAAATTAATGCGAAGTAGAAGGCTTATCCTCAAAGCCATGCGACACAAATGATTTAGCTTCAAATACTTGCGATATAATTGATATAGCTTCAAATGCATGCGAAACAAACGAGTTAGCTTCAAATCCAAGTGAAACACATGATTTAGTTCCAAATCAATGCGAAGTAGAAGGCTTAGCTTCAAATCCAAGCGAAACACATGATTTACCTTCAAATTAATGCAAAGTGGAAGGCTTATATTCAAAGCCATGCAACACAAATGATTTAGCTTCAAATACTTGCGATATAATTGATATAGCATCAAATGCAGGCGAAACAAACGAGTTAGCTTCAAATCTGTGCGAAACACATGATTTAGCTTCAAATCAATGCGAAGTAGAAGGCTTAGCTTCAAAGCCATGCGACACAAATGATTTAGCTTTAAATACTTGCGATATAAATGATATAGCATCAAATGCAGGCGAAACAAACGAGTTAGCTTCAAATCTGTGCGAAACACATGATTTAGTTTCAAATCAATGCGAAGTAGTAGACATAGCTTCATATCCATGCGAAACAAATGATTTAGCTTCACATACTAGCGATATAAATGATATAGCCTCAAATGCAGGCGAAACAAACGAGTTAGCTTCAAATCCAGGCGAAATACATGATTTACCTTCAAATTAATGCGAATTAGAAGGCTTATCCTCAAAGCCATGCGACACAAATGATTCTGCTTCAAATACTTGCGATATGATTGATTTAGCTTCAAATGCAGGCGAAGCAAACGAGTTAGCTTCAAATCCAAGCGAAACACATGGTTTAGTTTCAAATCAATGCGAATTAGAAGGCTTATCCTCAAAGCCAGGCGACAGAAATCGTTTAGCTTCAAATACTTGCGATATAATTGATAAAGCTTCAAATGCAGGCGAAACGAACGAGTTAGCTTCAAATCCAAGCGAAACAGATGATTTAGTTTCAAATCAATGCAAAGTAGAAGGCTTGGCTTCAAATCCATGCGACACAAATGATTTAGCTTCAAATACTTGCGATAGAAGTGATATAGCTTCAATGCAGGCGAAACAAACGAGTTAGCTTCAAAGCCATGCAACACAAATGATTTAGCTTCAAATACTTGCGATATAATTGATATAGCTTCAAATGCAGGCGAAACAAACGAGTTACCTTCAAATCCAAGCGAAACACATGATTTACCTTCAAATTAATGCATAGCAGAAGGCTCATCTTCAAAGCCATGCGACACAAATGATTTAGCTTCAAATACTTGCGATATAATTGATATAGCTTCAAATGCAGCCGAAACAAACAAGTTAGCTTCAAATCTGTGCGAACACATGATTTTGCTTCAAATCAATGTGATGTAGAAGGAGTAGCTTCAAATCCATGCGAAACACATGATTTAGTTTCAAATCAATGCGAAGCAGAAGGCTTAGTTTCAAATCAATGCGAAGCAGAAGGCTTAGGTTCAAATCCATGCGAAACAAATGATTTAGCTTCACATACTTACGATATAAATGATATAGCTTCAAATAAAGGCGAAACAAACGAGTTAGCTTCAAATCCAAGTGAAACACATGATTTAGTTCCAAATCAATGCGAAGCAGAAGGCTTAGCTTCAAATCCAAGCGAAACACATGATTTACCTTGAAATTAATGCAAAGTGGAAGGCTTATATTCAAAGCCATGCAACACAAATGATTTAGCTTCAAATACTTGCGATATAATTGATATAGCATCAAATGCAGGCGAAACGAACGAGTTAGCTTCAAATCTGTGCGAAACACATGATTTAGCTTCAAATCAATGCGAAGTAGAAGGCTTAGCTTCAAAGCCATGCGACACAAATGATTTAGCTTTAAATACTTGCGATATAAATGATATAGCATCAAATGCAGGCGAAACAAACGAGTTAGCTTCAAATCTGTGCGAAACACATGATTTAGCTTCAAATCAATGCGAAGTAGTAGACATAGCTTCAAATCCATGCAACACAAATGATTTAGCTTCAAATACTTGCGATATAATTGATATAGCTTCAAATGCATGCGAAACAAACGAGTTAGCTTCAAATCCAGGCGAAATACATGATTTACCTTCAAATTAATGCGAATTAGAAGGCTTATCCTCAAAGCCATGCGACACAAATGATTCTGCTTCAAATACTTGCGATATGATTGATTTAGCTTCAAATGCAGGCGAAACAAACGAGTTAGCTTCAAATCCAAGCGAAACACATGGTTTAGTTTCAAATCAATGCGAATTAGAAGGCTTATCCTCAAAGCCAGGCGACAGAAATCGTTTAGCTTCAAATACTTGCGATATAATTGATAAAGCTTCAAATGCAGGCGAAACGAACGAGTTAGCTTCAAATCCAAGCGAAACAGATGATTTAGTTTCAAATCAATGCAAAGTAGAAGGCTTAGCTTCAAATCCATGCGACACAAATGATTTAGCTTCAAATACTTGCGATAGAAGTGATATAGCTTCAATGCAGGCGAAACAAACGAGTTAGCTTCAAAGCCATGCAACACAAATGATTTAGCTTCAAATACTTGCGATATAATTGATATAGCTTCAAATGCAGGCGAAACAAACGAGTTACCTTCAAATCCAAGCGAAACACATGATTTACCTTCAAATTAATGCATAGCAGAAGGCTCATCTTCAAAGCCATGCGACACAAATGATTTAGCTTCAAATACTTGCGATATAATTGATATAGCTTCAAATGCAGCCGAAACAAACAAGTTAGCTTCAAATCTGTGCGAAACACATGATTTTGCTTCAAATCAATGTGAAGTAGAAGGAGTAGCTTCAAATCCATGCGAAACACATGATTTAGTTTCAAATCAATGCGAAGCAGAAGGCTTAGTTTCAAATCAATGCGAAGCAGAAGGCTTAGGTTCAAATCCATGCGAAACAAATGATTTAGCTTCACATACTTACGATATAAATGATATAGCTTCAAATAAAGGCGAAACAAACGAGTTAACTTCAAATCCAAGTGAAACACATGATTTAGTTCCAAATCAATGCGAAGCAGAAGGCTTAGCTTCAAATCCAAGCGAAACACATGATTTACCTTGAAATTAATGCAAAGTGGAAGGCTTATATTCAAAGCCATGCAACACAAATGATTTAGCTTCAAATACTTGCGATATAATTGATATAGCATCAAATGCAGGCGAAACGAACGAGTTAGCTTCAAATCTGTGCGAAACACATGATTTAGCTTCAAATCAATGCGAAGTAGAAGGCTTAGCTTCAAAGCCATGCGACACAAATGATTTAGCTTTAAATACTTGCGATATAAATGATATAGCATCAAATGCAGGCGAAACAAACGAGTTAGCTTCAAATCTGTGCGAAACACATGATTTAGCTTCAAATCAATGCGAAGTAGAAGGCTTAGCTTCAAATCCATGCAACACAAATGATTTAGCTTCAAATACTTGCGATATAATTGATATAGCTTCAAATGCATGCGAAACAAACGAGTTAGCTTCAATCCAGGCGAAATACATGATTTACCTTCAAATTAATGCGAATTAGAAGGCTTATCCTCAAAGCCATGCGACACAAATGATTCTGCTTCAAATACTTGCGATATGATTGATTTAGCTTCAAATGCAGGCGAAGCAAACGAGTTGGCTTCAAATCCAAGCGAAACACATGGTTTAGTTTCAAATCAATGCGAATTAGAAGGCTTATCCTCAAAGCCAGGCGACAGAAATCGTTTAGCTTCAAATACTTGCGATATAATTGATAAAGCTTCAAATGCAGGCGAAACGAACGAGTTAGCTTCAAATCCAAGCGAAACAGATGATTTAGTTTCAAATCAATGCAAAGTAGAAGGCTTAGCTTCAAATCCATGCGACACAAATGATTTAGCTTCAAATACTTGCGATAGAAGTGATATAGCTTCAATGCAGGCGAAACAAACGAGTTAGCTTCAAAGCCATGCAACACAAATGATTTAGCTTCAAATACTTGCGATATAATTGATATAGCTTCAAATGCAGGCGAAACAAACGAGTTACCTTCAAATCCAAGCGAAACACATGATTTACCTTCAAATTAATGCATAGCAGAAGGCTCATCTTCAAAGCCATGCGACACAAATGATTTAGCTTCAAATACTTGCGATATAATTGATATAGCTTCAAATGCAGCCGAAACAAACAAGTTAGCTTCAAATCTGTGCGAAACACATAATTTTGCTTCAAATCAATGTGAAGTAGAAGGAGTAGCTTCAAATCCATGCGAACACATGATTTAGTTCAAATCAATGCGAAGCAGAAGGCTTAGTTTCAAATCAATGCGAAGCAGAAGGCTTAGGTTCAAATCCATGCGAAACAAATGATTTAGCTTCACATACTTACGATATAAATGATATAGCTTCAAATAAAGGCGAAACAAACGAGTTAGCTTCAAAACCAAGTGAAACACATGATTTAGTTCCAAATCAATGCGAAGCAGAAGGCTTAGCTTCAAATCCAAGCGAAACACATGATTTACCTTGAAATTAATGCAAAGTGGAAGGCTTATATTCAAAGCCATGCGACACAAATGATTTAGCTTTAAATACTTGCGATATAAATGATATAGCATCAAATGCAGGCGAAACAAACGAGTTAGCTTCAAATCTGTGCGAAACACATGATTTAGCTTCAAATCAATGCGAAGTAGAAGGCTTAGCTTCAAATCCATGCAACACAAATGATTTAGCTTCAAATACTTGCGATATAATTGATATAGCTTCAAATGTAGGCGAACAAACGAGTTAGCTTAAAATCTGTGCGAAACACATGACTTAGCTTCAAATTCATGCGAAACACATGGTTTAGCTTCATATTCTTGCGAAACAAATGGTTTAGATTCAGGTACTTGTGATAAACATGATTTAGCTTCAAATGCAGGCGAAACATCGAGTTAGTTTCACATCCAGGCGAAACACATGAGTTAGCTTCAAATCCATGCGAAACACATGATTTAGTTCCAAATCAATGCGAAGTCGAAGGCTTAGCTTCAAATCCATGCGACACAAATGATTTAGCTTCAAATGCTTGCGATAGATTTGATATAGCTTCAATGCAGGCGAAACAAACGAGTTAGCTTCAAAGCCATGCGAAACAAATGATTTAGCTTCACATACTAGCGATATAAATGATATAGCCTCAAATGCAGGCGAAACAAACCAGTTAGCTTCAAATCAAGCGAAACACATGGTTTATTTTCAAATCAATGCGAAGTAGAAGGCTTATCCTCAAAGCCATGCGAAACAAATCGTTTAGCTTCAAATACTTGCGATATAATTGATAAAGCTTCAAATGCAGGCGAAACAAACGAGTTAGCATCAAATCCAAGCGAAACAGATGATTTAGTTTCAAATCAATGCGAAGTAGATGGCTTAACTTCAAATCCATGCGAAACAAATGATTTAGCTTCAAATACTTGCGACGTAAATGATATAGCTTCAAATGCAGGCGAAACAAACCAGGTAGCTTCAATTCCATGCGAAACACATGATTTAGCTTAAAATTCATACGAAACAAATGATTTAGCTTCAAATACTTGCGATATAAACGATATACCTTCAAATGTAGGCAAAACAAACGAGTTAGCTTTAAATCCATGCGGAACACATGATTTAGCTTCAAATCAATGCGAAGCACATGGTTTAGCTTCATATGCATGCGAAACAAATGGTTTAGCTTCATATACTTGTGATAAACATGATTTAGCTTCAACCGCATGCGAAACAAACGAGTTAGCTTTAAAACCAAGCGAGACACATGATTTAGCTTCAAATCAGTGCGAAGTAGGTGGCTTAGCTTCATATCCATGCGAAACAAATGACTTAGCTTCAAATACTTGCGAATATAAGTGATACTGCTTCAAATGCATGCGAAACAAACGAGTTAGCATCAAATCCATGCGAAACACATGATTTAGCTTCAAATCAATGCGAAGTAGTGGCTTGGCTTCATATCCATGCGGAACAAATGATTTAGCTTCAAATACTTGCGATATAAGTGATATAGATTCAACTGCAGGCGAACAAACGAGGTAGCTTCAAATCCATGCGAAACAAATGACTTAGCTTCAAATACTTGGGAATATAAGTGATACTGCTTCAAATGCATGCGAAACAAACGAGGTAGCTTCAAATCCATGCGAAACTAATGATTTTTCTTCAAATACTTGCGATACAAGTGAACTAGCTGCAAATGCAGGCGAAACAAACCAGGTAGCTTCAATTCCATGCGAAACACATGATTTAGCTTAAAATTCATGCGGAACAGATTATTTAGCTTCACATACTTGCGATTAAATGTTATAGCTTCAAATGCAGTCGAAACAAACGAGTTAGCTTCAAATCCATACGACACACATGATTAACCTTCAAATTAATGCAAATTAGAAGGTTTATCTTCAAAGCCATGCGACACAAATGATTTAGCTTCAAATACTTGCGACGTAAATGATATAGCTTCAAATGCAGGCGAAACAAACCAGGTAGCTTCAATTCCATGCGAAACACATGATTTAGCTTAAAATTCATACGAAACAAATGATTTAGCTTCAAATACTTGCGATATAAACGATATACCTTCAAATGTAGGCAAAACAAACGAGTTAGCTTTAAATCCATGCGGAACACATGATTTAGATTCAAATCAATGCGAAGCACATGGTTTAGCTTCATATGCATGCGAAACAAATGGTTTAGCTTCATATACTTGTGATAAACATGATTTAGCTTCAACCGCATGCGAAACAAACGAGTTAGCTTTAAAACCAAGCGAGACACATGATTTAGCTTCAAATCAGTGCGAAGTAGGTGGCTTAGCTTCATATCCATGCGAAACAAATGACTTAGCTTCAAATACTTGCGAATATAAGTGATACTGCTTCAAATGCATGCGAAACAAACGAGTTAGCATCAAATCCATGCGAAACACATGATTTAGCTTCAAATCAATGCGAAGTAGTGGCTTGGCTTCATATCCATGCGGAACAAATGATTTAGCTTCAAATACTTGCGATATAAGTGATATAGATTCAACTGCAGGCGAAACAAACGAGGTAGCTTCAAATCATGCGAAACAAATGACTTAGCTTCAAATACTTGGGAATATAAGTGATACTGCTTCAAATGCATGCGAAACAAACGAGGTAGCTTCAAATCCATGCGAAACTAATGATTTTTCTTCAAATACTTGCGATACAAGTGAACTAGCTGCAAATGCAGGCGAAACAAACAGGTAGCTTCAATTCCATGCGAAACACATGATTTAGCTTAAAATTCATGCGGAACAGATTATTTAGCTTCACATACTTGCGATTAAATGTTATAGCTTCAAATGCAGTCGAAACAAACGAGTTAGCTTCAAATCCATACGACACACATGATTAACCTTCAAATTAATGCAAATTAGAAGGTTTATCTTCAAAGCCATGCGACACAAATGATTTAGCTTCAAATACTTGTTATATAATTGATATAGCTTCAAATGCAGGCGAAACAAACGAGTTAGCTTCAAATCCAAGCGAAACACATGATTTAGTTTCAAATCAATGCGAAGTAGATGGCTTAACTTCAAATCCATGCGAACAAATGATTAGCTTCAAATACTTGCGACGTAAATGATATAGCTTCAAATGCAGGCGAAAAAAACCAGGTAGCTTCAATTCCATGCGAACACATGATTTAGCTTAAAATTCATACGAAACAAATGATTTAGCTTCAAATACTTGCGATATAAACGATATACCTTCAAATGCAGGCAAAACAAACGAGTTAGTTTCAAATCCATGCGAAACACATGATTTAGCTTCAAATCCAAGCGAAACACATGGTTTAGCTTCATATTCTTGCGAAACAAATGGTTTAGATTCAGATAATTGTGATAAACATGATTTAGCTTCAAATGCTGGCGAAACAAACGAGTTAGCTTCAAATCCAAGCGAAACACATGATTTACCTTCCAATTAATGCAAAGAGGATGGCTTATCATCAAAGCCATGCGACACAAATGATTTAGTTTCAAATTCATGCGAAACACATGGTTTAGCTTCAAATCAAAGCGAAACAAATGATTTAGCTTCAAATCAATGCGATATAGAAGGCTTATCCTCAAAGCCATGCGACACAAATGATTCAGATTCAAATACTTGTGATATAATTGATATAGCTTCAAATGCAGGCGAAACAACGAGTTAGTTTCAAATCCAAGCGAAACACATGGTTTAGCTTCATATTCTTGCGAAATACATGGTTTAGCTTCATATTCTTGCGAAACAAACCGTTTAGATTCAGATACTTGTGATAAACATGATTTAGCTTCAAATGCAGGCGAAACAAACGAGTTAGTTTCAAATCCATGCGAAACACATGATTACCTTCAAATCCATGCGAAACACATGATTTAGTTACAAATCAATGCGAAGTAGTAGGCATAGCTTCATATCCATACGAAACAAATGATGTAGTTTCACATACTTGCGATATAAATGATATAGCTTCAAATGCAGGCGAAACAAACGAGTTAGCTTCAAATCAAGCGAAACACATGATTTACCTTCAAATTAATGCGAAGTAGAAGGATTATCCGCAAAGCCAGGCGACACAAATGATTCAGATTCAAATACTTGCGATATAATTGATATAGCTCCAAATGCAGGCGAAAGAAACAAGTTACCTTCAAATCCAGCGAAACACATGATTTTCCTTCAAATTAATGCAAAGTAGAAGGCTTATCTTCAAAGCCATGCGACGCAAATGATTTAGCTTCAAATACTTGCGATATAATTGATATAGCTTCAAATGCAGGCGAATCAAACGAGTTAGCTTCAAATCTGTGCGAAACACATGACTCAGCTTCAAATTCATGCGAAACAGATGGTTTAGCTTCATATCTTGCGAAACAAATAGTTTAGATTCAGGTACTTGTGATAAACATGATTTAGCTTCAAATGCTGGCGAAACATCGAGTTAGTTTCACATCCATGCGAAAAACATGATTTAGCTCCAAATCCATGCGAAACACATGATTTAGTTTCAAATCAATGCGAAGTAGTAGACATAGCTTCAAATCCAAGCGAAACACATGACTTACCTTCAAATTAATGCGAAGTAGAAGGCTTATCCTCAAAGCCATGCGACACAAATGATTCTGCTTCAAATACTTGCTATAAGATTGATTTAGCTTCAAATGCATGCGAAACAAACAACTTAGCTACAAATCCATGCGAAACACATGATTTAGTTCCAAATCAATGCGAAGTAGAAGGCTTAGCTTCAAATCCAAGCGAAACACATGATTTACCTTCAAATTAATGCAAAGAGGAAGGCTTATCTTCAAAGCCATGCAACACAAATGATTTAGCTTCAAATACTTGCAATATAATTGATATAGCATCAAATGCAGGCGAAACAAACGAGTTAGCTTCAAATCTGTGCGAAACACATGACTTAGCGTCAAATCAATGCGAAGTAGAAGGCTTAGCTTCAAAGCCATGCGACACAAATGATTTAGCTTTAAATTCTTGCGATATAAATGATATAGCATCAAATGCAGGCGAAACAAACGAGTTAGCTTCAAATCTGTGCGAAACACATGATTTAGCTTCAAATCAATGCGAAGTAGAAGGCTTAGCTTCAAATCCATGCGACACAAATGATTTAGCTTCAAATACTTGCGATAGAAGTGATATAGCTTCAATGCTGGCGAAACAAACGAGTTAGCTTCAAAGCCATGCGACACAAATGATTTAGCTTCAAATACTTGCGATAGAAGTGATATAGCTTCAATGCAGGCGAAACAAACGAGTTAGCTTCAAAGCCATGCGACACAAATGATTTAGCTTCTAATACTTGCGAAACACATGATTTAGTTTCAAATCAATGCGAAGTAGTAGACATAGCTTCATATCCATGCGAAACAAATGATTTAGCTTCACATACTAGCGATATAAATGATATAGCTTCAAATGCAGGCGAAACAAACGAGTTACCTTCAAATCCAAACGAAACACATGATTTACCTTCAAATTAATGCAAAGAGGAAGGCTTATCTTCAAAGCGATGCGACACAAATCGTTTAGCTTCAAATACTTGCGATATAATTGATAAAGCTTCAAATGCAGGCGAAACAAACGAGTTAGCTTCAAATCCAAGCGAAACACATGATTTAGTGTCAAATCAATGCGAAGTAGAAGCCTTAGCTTCAACTCCATGCGAAACAAATGATTTAGCTTCACAGACTTGCGATATAAATGATATAGCTTCAAATAAGGGCGGAACAAACGAGTTAGCTTCAAATCTGTGCGAAATACATGATTTAGCTTCAAATTCATGCGATGCAGAAGGCTTAGCTTAAAATCCATGCGAAACAAATGATTTAGCTTCACATACTTGCGATATAAATGATATAGCTTCAAATGCAGGCGAAACAAACGAGTTACCTTCAAATCCAAGCGAAACACATGGTTTAGCTTCATATTCTTGCGAAACAAATGGTTTAGATTCAGATACTTGTGATAAACATGATTTAGCTTCAAATGCAGGCGAAACAAACGAGATAGTTTCAAATCCATGCGAAACACATGATTTACCTTCAAATCCATGCGAAACACATGATTTAGTTACAAATCAATGCGAAGTAGTAGGCATAGCTTCATATCCATGCGAAAGAAATGATTTAGTTTCACATACTTGCGATATAAATGATATAGCTTCAAATGCAGGCGAAACAAACGAGTTAGCTTCAAATCTGTGCGAAACACATGATTTAGCGTCAAATCAATGCGAAGTAGAAGGCTTAGCTTCAAAGCCATGCGACACAAATGATTTAGCTTTAAATACTTGCGATATAAATGATATAGCATCAAATGCAGGCGAAACAAACGAGTTAGCTTCAAATCTGTGCGAAACACATGATTTAGCTTCAAATCAGTGCGAAGTAGAAGGCTTAGCTTCAAATCCATGCGACACAAGTGATTTAGCTTCAAATACTTGCGATAGAAGTGATATAACTTCAATGCAGGCGAAACAAACGAGTTAGCTTCAAAGCCATGCGACACAAATGATTTAGCTTCTAATACTTGCGAAACACATGATTTAGTTTCAAATCAATGCGAAGTAGTAGACATAGCTTCATATCCATGCGAAACAAATGATTTAGCTTCACATACTAGCGATATAAATGATATAGCTTCAAATGCAGGCGAAACAAACGAGTTACCTTCAAATCCAAACGAAACACATGATTTACCTTCAAATTAATGCAAAGAGGAAGGCTTATCTTCAAAGCGATGCGACACAAATCGTTTAGCTTCAAATACTTGCGATATAATTGATAAAGCTTCAAATGCAGGCGAAACAAACGAGTTAGCTTCAAATCCAAGCGAAACACATGATTTAGTGTCAAATCAATGCGAAGTAGAAGCCTTAGCTTCAACTCCATGCGAAACAAATGATTTAGCTTCACAGACTTGCGATATAAATGATATAGCTTCAAATAAGGGCGGAACAAACGAGTTAGCTTCAAATCTGTGCGAAATACATGATTTAGCTTCAAATTCATGCGATGCAGAAGGCTTAGCTTAAAATCCATGCGAAACAAATGATTTAGCTTCACATACTTGCGATATAAATGATATAGCTTCAAATGCAGGCGAAACAAACGAGTTACCTTCAAATCCAAGCGAAACACATGGTTTAGCTTCATATTCTTGCGAAACAAATGGTTTAGATTCAGATACTTGTGATAAACATGATTTAGCTTCAAATGCAGGCGAAACAAACGAGATAGTTTCAAATCCATGCGAAACACATGATTTACCTTCAAATCCATGCGAAACACATGATTTAGTTACAAATCAATGCGAAGTAGTAGGCATAGCTTCATATCCATGCGAAAGAAATGATTTAGTTTCACATACTTGCGATATAAATGATATAGCTTCAAATGCAGGCGAAACAAACGAGTTAGCTTCAAATCCATGCGGAGCACATGATTTAGCTTCAAATCAATGCGAAACACATGGTTTAGCTTGAAATACTTGTGGTACACATGATTTACCTTCAACTGCAAGCAAAACAAACGATTTAGCTTAAAATCCAAGCCAAACACATGATTTAGATCCAAAACAATGAGAAGTAGAAGGCTTAGCTTCGAATCCATGCGAATCAAATGATTGAGCTTCAAATGCTTGTCATATACATGATATAACCTCAAATGCAGGCCGAACAAACGAGTTAGCTTCAAATCCATGCGAGAAACATGATTTAGCTTCAAATCAATGCGAAGCACATGGTTTAGCTTCATATTCTTGCGAAACAAGTGGCTTAGCTTCAGATACTTGTGATAAACATGATTTAGCTTCAACTGCATGCGAAACAAACGAGATAGCTTCAAATCCATGCGAAACACATGATTTAGCTTCAAAGCAATGCGAAGTAAAATGCTTAGCTTCAAATCCATGCGAATCAAATGATTTAGCTCCAAATACTTGCGAAATAAATTAAATAGCTTCAAATGCATGCGAAACAAATGACTTAGCTTCAAATCCATGCGAAACACATGATTTAGCACCAAATCAATGCGAAGTAGAAGGCTTAGCTTCAAATCCATGTGAAATACATGATTTAGCACCAAACTCATGCGAAACACATGGTTTAACTTCATATCCTTGCGAAACAAATGGCTTAGCTTAATATTCTTGCGAAACAAATGGTTTAGCATCATATACTTGCGATATAAATGATATAGCTTCAAATGCAGGCGAACCAAACGAGTTAGCTTGAAATCCAACCGAAACACATGGTTTAGTTTAAAATCAATGCGAAGTAGATGGCTATTACTCAAAGCCATGCGACACAAATCGTTTAGCTTCAAATACTTGCGATAGAAGTGATATAGCTTCAATTCAGGCGAAACAAACGAGTTAGCTTCAAACCCATGCAACACAAATGATTTAGATTCAAATACTTGCGATATAATTGATATAGCTTCAACCGCATGCGAAACAAACGAGTTAGCTTTAAAACCAAGCGAAACACATGATTTAGCTTCAAAGCAATGCGAAGTAGAAGGCTTAGCTTCATATCCATGCGAATCAAATGACTTAGCTTCAAATACTTGCGATATAAGTGATATAGCTTCAAATGCAGGCGAAACAAACGAGTTAGCTTCAAATCCAAGCGAAACACATGATTTACCTTCAAATTAATTTAAAGTAGAAGGCTTATATCCAAAGCCATGCGACACAAATGATTTAGCTTCAAATACTTGCGATATAAATGATATAACTTCAAATGCAGGCAAAACAAACGAGTTAGCTTCAAATCCATGCGGAACACATGATTTAGCTTCAAATCAATGCGATGCACATGGTTTAGCTTCATATTCTTGCGAAACAATTGGTTTAGCTTCAGATACTTGTGATAAACATGATTTAGCTTCAACTGCATGCGAAACAAACGCGTTAGTTTAAAATGCAAGAGAAACACATGATTTAGCTTCAAATCAATGCGAAGTAAAAGGCTTAGATTCAAATCCATACGATACGAATGATTTAGCTTCAAATACTTGCGGTATAAATGAAGTTGCTTCAAATGCAGGCGAAAAAAACGAGTTAACTTCAAATCCAAGCGAAACACATGATTTACCTTCAAATTAATGCAAAGTAGAAGGCTTATCTTCAAAGCCATGCGACACAAATGATTTAGCTTCAAATACTTGCGATATAATTGATATAGCTTCAAATGCAGGCGAAACAAACGAGTTAGCTTCAATTCTGTGCGAAACACATGACTTAGCTTCAAATCCAAGCGAAACACATGATTTACCTTCAAATTAATGCAAAGTGGAAGGCTTATCTTCAAAGCCATGCAACACAAATGATTTAGCTTCAAATACTTGCAATATAATTGATATAGCATCAAATGCAGGCGAAACAAACGAGTTAGCTTCAAATCTGTGCGAAACACATGATTTAGCTTCAAATCAATGCGAAGTAGAAGGCTTAGCTTCAAATCCATGCGACACAAATGATTTAGCTTCAAATACTTGCGATAGAAGTGATATAACTTCAAATGAAACGAGTTAGCTTCAAATCCATGCGGAGCACATGATTTAGTTTCAAATACTTACGATATAATTGATATAGCTTCAAATGCAGGCGAAACAAACCAGATAGCTTCAATTCCATGCGAAACACATGATTTAGCTTATAATTCATGCGAAACAAATGATTTAGCTTCAAATACT
The DNA here is from genome assembly GCF_051020955.1 of Megalopta genalis. Taxonomy (NCBI): domain Eukaryota; kingdom Metazoa; phylum Arthropoda; class Insecta; order Hymenoptera; family Halictidae; genus Megalopta; species Megalopta genalis. The sequence goes on from NW_027477455.1 coordinate 17,579, forward strand.
TGCGATATAAATGATATCCCTTAAATGCAAGAGAAACAAACGAGTTAGCTTCAAATCCATGCGAAGCACATGATTTAGCTGCAAATCAATGCTATGTAGAAGGTTTAGCTTCAAATCCATGCGACACAAATGATTTAGATTCTGATACTATCGAAATAAGTGATATAGCTTCAAATGCAGACGAAACAAACCAGTTAGCTTCAAATCCAAGCGAAATACATGATTTAGCTTCATATCAAGGAGATGTAGAAGGTTTAGCTTCAAATCCAATCGAAACACATGATTTAGATACAAATCAATGCGATGTAGAATGTTTAGCTTCAAATCCGTGCGAAACAAATGATTTAGCTTCAAACACTTGGGATATAAGTGATATAGCTTCAACTGGAGACGAATCAAACGAGTTAGCTTCAAAATCCATGCGATACACATGATTTAGCTTCAAATCAATGAGTGGTAGAAGGCTTTGCTTCAAATCCGTGAGAAACAATTGATTTAGGTTCAGATGCTTGCGATATAAGTGATATAGCATCAAATACAGACGAAACAAACGAGTTAGCTTCAAAACCAAGCGAAACACATGATATAGCTTCAAATCAATGCGATGTAGAAGCCTTAGCTTCAAATCCATGCGGAACATATGATTTAGCTTCAAATTCTTGCTATATATGTGATATAGATTCTACTGCAGGCGAAACAAACGAGATAGCTTCGAATCCATGCGAAACACATGATTTAGCTGTAAATCAATGCTATGTAGGAGGTTTAGCTTCAAATCCATGCAATACACAAGATTTAGCTGCAAATCAATGCGAAGTATAAGGATTAGCTTCAAATCCATGCGAAACCAATGATTTAGATTAAAATACTTGCGATATAAGTGATATAGTGTCAACTGCAGGCGAAACAAACGAGTTAGCTACAAATCCACGCAAAAAACATGACTAACGTCAAATGAATGCGATATAGTAGATCTAATTCCAAATCCATGCGAAACACATGATTTAGCTGCAAATCAATGCGAAACACATGATTATGCTTCAAGACAATGCCACGTAGAAGGTTTAGCTTCACATCCATGCGACACAAATGATTTAGATTCTGATACTATCGAAATAAGTGATATAGCTTCAAATGCAGACGAAACAAACCAGTTAGCTTCAAATCCAAGCGAAATACATGATTTATCTTCACATCAAGGAGATGTAGAAGGTTTAGCTTCAAATCCAATCGAAACACATGATTTAGATTCAAATCAATGCGATGTAGAATGTTTAGCTTCAAATCCGTGCGAAACAAAAAGATTTAGCTTCAAACACTTGGGATATAAGTGATATAGCTTCAAATGGAGACGAATCAAACGAGTTAGCTTCAAAATCCATGCGATTCACATGATTTAGCTTCAAATCAATGCTATGTAGAAGGTTTAGCTTCAAATCCATGAGAAACAAATGATTAAGCTTCAAATCCATGCGTAACACATGTTTTAGTTTCATATCCAAGCGAAACAAATGATTTAGCCTTAAATCAATGCGATGTAGAAGGCTTAGCTTCAAATCCATGCGAAACAAATGATTTAGCTTCAAATACTTGCGATATAAATGAAATAGCTTCAACTGCAGGCAAAACAAACAACTTAGCTTCAAATCCAAGCGAAACACATGGTTTAGCTTCATATTCTTGCGAAACAAATGGTTTACCTTCAGATACCTGTGATAAACATGATTTACTTTCAACTGCATGCGAAACAATCGCGTCAGCTTCCAATCCAAAGGAAACAAGTGATTTCCCTTCAAATCAATGCGAAGTTGAAGGTTTAGCTTCAAATCAATGCGATGTATAAGGTTTAGCTTCAAATCCATGCGAAACCAATGATTTTGATTAAAATACTTGCGATATAAGTGATATAGTGTCAAACTGCAGGTGAAACAAACGAGTTAGCTTCTAATCCATGCGCAGCACATGATTTAGCTGCAAATCAATACTATGTAGAAGGTTTAGCTTCAAATCCATGAGGAACAAATGATTAAGCTTCACATCCATGCGTAACACATGTTTTAGTTTCATATCAAGCGAAACAAATGATTTAGCCTTAAATCATGCGATGTAGAAGGCTTAGCTTCAAATCCATGCGAAACAAATGATTTAGCTTCAAATACTTGCGATATAAATTAAATAGCTTCAACTGCAGGCAAAACAAACGACTTAGCTTCAAATCCAAGCGAAACACATGGTTTAGCTTCATATTCTTGCGAAACAAATGGTTTTGCTTCAGATACCTGTGATAAACATGATTTACTTTCAACTGCATGCGAAACAATCGCGTCAGCTTCCAATCCAAAGGAACAAGTGATTTCCCTTCAAATCAATGCGAAGTTGAAGGTTTAGCTTCAAATCAATGCGAAATAGAAGGCGTAGCTTCAAACCCATGCGACACAACTGATTTAGCTTCAAATATTTTGCGATATAATTGATAAAGCTTCACTTGCAGGCTAAACAACGAGTTAGCTTCAAATCCAAGCGAAACACATGATTTAGTTTCAAATCAATGCGAAGTAGAAGGCATAGCATCAAATCCATGCGAAACACATGATTAGCTTCAAATCAATGCGACGTAGAAGGCTTAGCTTCAGAGCCATGCGACACAAATGATTTAGCTTCAAATACTTGCGATATAAGTGATATAGATTCAACTGCAGGCGAAACAACGAGTTAGCTTCAAATCCAAGCGAAACACATGATTTAGTTTCAAATCAATGCGAAGTAGAAGGCTTAGCTTCAATTCCATGCGGAACAAATGATTTAGCTTCACATACTTGCGATACAAATGATATAGCTTCAAATGCAGGCGAAACAAACGAGTCACCTTCAAATTCAAGCGAAACACATGATTTACCTTCAAATTAATGCAAAGTAGAAGGCTTATCTTCAAAGCCATGCGACACAAATGATTTAGCTTCAAATATTTGCGATATAATTGATATAGCTTCAAATGCATGCGAAACAAATGAGTTAGCTTCAAATCTGTGCGAAACACATGATTCTGCTTCAAATCAATGCGAAGTAGAAGGCTTAGCTTCAAATCCATGCGAATCAAATGATTTTGCTTCAAATCAATGCGAAGTAGAAGGCTTAGCTTCAAATCCATGCGAAGCAACTGGTTTATCTTCAAATTCTTGTGATATTCATGATTAAGCTTCAAATGCTTACGAAACACATGATTCAGGTTCAAATTCATGGGTAACACGTGGCTTAGCATCAAATACATGCGAAACAAATTGTTTAGCTTCAGATATTTATGATATACAGGAATTAGCTTCAACTGCATGCGAAACAAACGAGTTAGCATCAAATCCAACCGAAACACTTGATTTAACTTCATATCAATGCGATGTAGATGGTTTAGCTTCAAATCCATGAGAAACAAATGATTTAGCTTCAGATACTTGCGATATAAATTATATAGCTTCTAATCCAGGCGAAGCAAACGAGTTAGATTCAAATCCAAGCGAAAAACTTGATTCATTTTCAAATCAATGCGATGCAGAAGGTTTAGCTACAAATCCGTGCGAGACAAATGACTTTGATTCCAATACTTGCGATATAATTGATATAGATTCAAGTGCATGCGAAACAAACGAGTTGGCTACAAATCCATGCAAAACACATGATTAAGTTAGAAATGCATGCGAAACAAATGATTTAGGTTCAAATTAATGTGAAGTTGCAGGCTTGGCTTCAAATCCATGCAAAACAAATGGTTCAGCTTCAAATACTTGTGATATACATGATTTAGGTTCAAATGCAGGCGAAACAAACGAGTTAACTTCAAATCCCAACGAAACACATGATTTAGCTTCAAATCAATGCGAAGTAGAAGGCTTAGCTTCAAATCCATGCGGAACAAATGATTTAGCTTCAGATAATTCCGAAATAAGCGATATAGCATCAAAAGCAGGCGGAACAAACGAGTTAGCATCAAATCCATGCGAAACACATGATTTAGCTTCAAATCAATGCGATTTAGAAGGTTTAGCTTCAAATCCATGCGACAGGAATGATTTAGCTTCAGATACTTCGGATATAAGTGATATAGCATCAAATACAGGAGAAACTAACGAGTTAGCTCCAAACCCATGCGAAACAAGTGATTTAGCTACAAATCAATGCGAAGTAGAAGGCTTATCTTCAAATACATGCGGAACAAATGATTTATATTCAAATACTTGCCATATAATTGAAATAGTGTCAACTGCAGGCGAAACAATCGACCTAGCCTCAAATCCAAGAGAAACACTTGATTTAGCTTCATATCAATGCGATGTAGATGGTTTAGCTTCAAATCCATGAGAAACAAATGATTTAGGTTCAGATACTTCAAATGTAGGTGGTATAGCTTCAAATGCAGGCGAAACGAACGAGTTAGCTCCAAATGCATGCGAAACAAATGATTTAGGTTCAGATACTTGCGATATAAGTGATATAGCTTCAAATGCAGGAGAAACAAACGAGTTGGCTTCAAATCCATTCAGAACACATGATTAAGCTCAAAAGCATGCTAATCACATGATTTAGGTTCAAATTCATGGGAAACACGTGGTTTAGCATAATATCCATGCGAATCAAACGGTTTAGCCTTAAATACGTGTTATATTCATGATTTAGATTCAACTGCAGGCGAAACAAACGAGTAACATGCAAATTCATACAAAACACATGATTTAGCATCCAATCAATGCGAATTAGAAGGATTAGCTTCAAACCCATGCGAATCAAATTATTTAGCTTCAAATACTAGCGAAACAAATGGTTTAGCTACAAATACTTGTGATATACATTACTTAGCTACGACTGCATGCGAAACAAACGTGTTAGATTCAAATCCATGCGTAACACATGATATAACTGCAAATCAATGCGATGTAGAAGGCTTAGCTTAAAATACCATCCAAATCAAATGGTTTAGCTTCAAATGCTAGTGATATACTTGATTTGGCTTCAACTGCATGTCAACCTAACAAGTTAGTTTCAAATCCAAGAGAAACACATCATTTAGCTTCAAATCAATACGAAGTTTAAGGTTTAGCGTCAAAACCATGCGAATCAAATTGTTTAGCTTCAAATACTTGTGATATACATGATTTAGATTCAACTGCATGCGAAACAAACGAGTTAGCTTCAAATCCAACGGAAACACTTGATTTAGCTTTATATCAATACGATGTAGATGGTTTAGCTTCAAATCCATGAGAAACAAATGATTTTGCTTCAGATACTTGCGATATAAATGATATAGCTTCAAATGCAGGCGAAACAAACGAGTTAGCTTCAAATCCAAGCGAAACACATGATTTAGTTTCAAATCAATGCGAAGTAGAAGGCTTAGCTTCAAATCCATGCGAAACAAATGATTTAGCTTCAAATACTTGCGATATAAATGAAATAGGTTCAAATGCAGGCAAAACAAACGAGTTAGCTTCAAATCAAAGCGAAACACATGGTTTAGGTTCATATTCTTGCGAAACAAGTGGTTTAGCTTCAGATACTTGTGATAAACATGATTTATCTTCAACTGCAGGCGAAACAATCGACCTAGCTTCAAATCCAAGCGAAACACATGATTTAATTTCAAATCAATACGAAGTAGAAGGCTTAGCTTCAAATCCATGCGACACAAATGATTTAGTTTCAAATACTTGCGATATAATTGATATAGCTTCAAATGCAGGCGAAACAAACGAGTTAGCTTCAAATCCAAGCGAAACACATGATTTAGTTTCAAATCAATGCGAAGTAGAAGGCTTAGCTTCAAATCCATGCGGAACAAATGATTTAGCTTCACATACTTGCGATACAAATGATATAGCTTCAAATGCAGGCGAAACAAACGAGTTAGCTTCAAATCCAAGTGAAACACATGATTTACCTTCAAATTAATGCGAATTAGAAGGCTTATCCTCAAAGCCATGCGACACAAATGATTCTGCTTCAAATACTTGCGATATGATTGATTTAGCTTCAAATGCAAGCGAAGCAAACGAGTTAGCTTCAAATCCAAGCGAAACACATGGTTTAGTTTCAAATCAATGCGAATTAGAAGGCTTATCCTCAAAGTCTTGCGACAGAAATCGTTTAGCTTCAAATACTTGCGATATACTTGATAAAGCTTCAAATGCAGGCGAAACAAACGAGTTAGCTTCAAATCCAAGCGAAACAGATGATTTAGTTTCAAATCAATGCGAAGTAGAAGGCTTAGCTTCAAATCCATGCGACACAAATGATTTAGCTTCAAATACTTGCGATAGAAGTGATATAGCTTCAATGCAGGCGAAACAAACGAGTTAGCTTCAAAGCCATGCAACACAAATGATTTAGCTTCAAATACTTGCGATATAATTGATATAGCTTCAAATGCAGGCGAAACAAACGAGTTACCTTCAAATCTGTGCGAAACACATGATTTTGCTTCAAATCAATGCGAAGTAGAAGGAGTAGCTTCAAATCCATGCGAAACAAATGATTTAGCTTCACATACTTACGATATAAATGATATAGCTTCAAATAAAGGCGAAACAAACGAGTTAGCTTCAAATCCAAGCGAAACACATGATTTAGTTCCAAATCAATGCGAAGTAGAAGGCTTAGCTTCAAATCCATGCGATACAAATGATTTAGCTTTAAATACTTGTGATATAATAAATATAGCTTCAAATGCAGGCGAAACAAACGAGTTAGCTTCAAATCTGTGCGAAACACATGATTTAGTGTCAAATCAATGCGAAGTAGAAGCCTTAGCTTCAACTCCATGCGATACAAATGATTTAGCTTCACAGACTTGCGATATAAATGATATAGCTTCAAATAAGGGCGAAACAAACGAGTTAGCTTCAAATCTGTGCGAAACACATGATTAAGCTTCAAATTCATGCGAAACACATGGTTTAGCTTCATATTCTTGCGAAACAAATGGTTTAGATTCAGATAATTGTGATAAACTTGATTTAGCTTCAACCGCATGCGAAACAAACGAGTTAGCTTTAAAACCAAGCGAAACACATGATTTAGCTTCAAATCAATGCGAAGTAGAAGGCTTAGCTTCATATCCATGCGAATCAAATGACTTAGCTTCAAATACTTGCGATATATGTGATATAGCTTCAAATGCAGGCGAAACAAACGAGTTAGCTTCAAATCCAAGCGAAACACATGGTTTAGTTTCAAATCAATGCGAAGTAGAAGGCTTATCCTCAAAGCCATGCGACAGAAATCGTTTAGCTTCAAATACTTGCGATATAATTGATAAAGCTTCAAATGCTTTCGAAACAAACGAGTTAGCTTCAAATCCAAGCGAAACAGATGATTTAGTTTCAAATCAATGCGAAGTAGAAGGCTTATCTTCAAAGCCATGCAACACAAATGATTTTGCTTCAAATACTTGCAATATAATTGATATAGCATCGAATGCAGGCGAAACAAACGAGTTAGCTTCAAATCTGTGCGAAACACATGATTTAGCGTCAAATCAATGCGAAGTAGAAGGCTTAGCTTCAAAGCCATGCGACACAAATGATTTAGCTTCAAATACTTGCGATAGAAGTGATATAGCTTCAATGCAGGCGAAACAAACGAGTTAGCTTCAAAGCCATGCGACACAAATGATTTAGCTTCAAATACTTGCGATATAATTGATATAGCTTCAAATGCAGGCGAAACAAACGAGTTAGCTTCAAATCTGTGCGAAACACATGACTTAGCTTCAAATTCATGCGAAACAGATGGTTTAGCTTCATATTCTTGCGAAACAAATAGTTTAGATTCAGGTACTTGTGATAAACATGATTTAGCTTCAAATGCAGGCGAAACATCGAGTTAGCTTCACATCCATGCGAAACACATGATTTAGCTCCAAATCCAAGCGAAACACATGACTTACCTTCAAATTAATGCGAAGTAGAAGGCTTATCCTCAAAGCCATGCGACACAAATGATTCTGCTTCAAATACTTGCTATATGATTGATTTAGCTTCAAATGCATGCGAAACAAACAACTTAGCTACAAATCCATGCGAAACACATGATTTAGTTCCAAATCAATGCGAAGTAGAAGGCTTAGCTTCAAATCCAAGCGAAACACATGATTTACCTTCAAATTAATGCAAAGTGGAAGGCTTATCTTCAAAGCCATGCAACACAAATGATTTAGCTTCAAATACTTGCAATATAATTGATATAGCATCGAATGCAGGCGAAACAAACGAGTTAGCTTCAAATCTGTGCGAAACACATGATATAGCGTCAAATCAATGCGAAGTAGAAGGCTTAGCTTCAAAGCCATGCGACACAAATGATTTAGCTTTAAATACTTGCGATATAAATGATATAGCATCAAATGCAGGCGAAACAAACGAGTTAGCTTCAAATCTGTGCGAAACACATGATTTAGCTTCAAATCAATGCGAAGTAGAAGGCTTAGCTTCAAATCCATGCGACACAAATGATTTAGCTTCAAATACTTGCGATAGAAGTGATTTAGCTTCAATGCAGGTGAAACAAACGAGTTAGCTTCAAAGCCATGCGACACAAATGATTTATCATCAAATACTTGCGAAACACATGATTTAGTTTCAAATCAATGCGAAGTAGTAGACATAGCTTCATATCCATGCGAAACAAATGATTTAGCTTCACATACTAGCGATATAAATGATATAGCCTCAAATGCAGGCGAAACAAACGAGTTAGCTTCAAATCCAAGCGAAACACATGGTTTATTTTCAAATCAATGCGAAGTAGAAGGCTTATCCTCAAAGCCATGCGACACAAATCGTTTAGCTTCAAATACTTGCGATATAATTGGTAAAGCTTCAAATGCAGGAAAAACAAACGAGTTAGCTTCAAATCCAAGCGAAACAGATGATTTAGTTTCAAATCAATGCGAAGTAGAAGGCTTATCCTCAAAGCCATGCGACACAAATGATTCTGCTTCAAATACTTGCTATATGATTGATTTAGCTTCAAATGCATGCGAAACAAACAACTTAGCTACAAATCCATGCGAAACACATGATTTAGTTCCAAATCAATGCGAAGTAGAAGGCTTAGCTTCAAATCCAAGCGAAACACATGATTTACCTTCAAATTAATGCAAAGTGGAAGGCTTATCTTCAAAGCCATGCAACACAAATGATTTAGCTTCAAATACTTGCAATATAATTGATATAGCATCGAATGCAGGCGAAACAAACGAGTTAGCTTCAAATCTGTGCGAAACACATGATTTAGCGTCAAATCAATGCGAAGTAGAAGGCTTAGCTTCAAAGCCATGCGACACAAATGATTTAGCTTTAAATACTTGCGATATAAATGATATAGCATCAAATGCAGGCGAAACAAACGAGTTAGCTTCAAATCTGTGCGAAACACATGATTTAGCTTCAAATCAATGCGAAGTAGAAGGCTTAGCTTCAAATCCATGCGACACAAATGATTTAGCTTCAAATACTTGCGATAGAAGTGATTTAGCTTCAATGCAGGTGAAACAAACGAGTTAGCTTCAAAGCCATGCGACACAAATGATTTATCTTCAAATACTTGCGAAACACATGATTTAGTTTCAAATCAATGCGAAGTAGTAGACATAGCTTCATATCCATGCGAAACAAATGATTTAGCTTCACATACTAGCGATATAAATGATATAGCCTCAAATGCAGGCGAAACAAACGAGTTAGCTTCAAATCCAAGCGAAACACATGGTTTATTTTCAAATCAATGCGAAGTAGAAGGCTTATCCTCAAAGCCATGCGACACAAATCGTTTAGCTTCAAATACTTGCGATATAATTGGTAAAGCTTCAAATGCAGGAAAAACAAACGAGTTAGCTTCAAATCCAAGCGAAACAGATGATTTAGTTTCAAATCAATGCGAAGTAGAAGGCTTAGCTTCAAATCCATGCGACACAAATGATTTAGCTTCAAATACTTGCGATAGAAGTGATATAGCTTCAATGCAGGCGAAACAAACGAGTAAGCTTCAAAGCCATGCGACACAAATGATTTAACTTCAAATAATTGCGATATAATTGATACAGCATCATATGCAGGCGAAACAAACGAGTTAGCTTCAAATCCAAGCGAAACACATGATTTAGCGTGAAATCAATGCGAAGTAGAAGCCTTAGCTTCAACTCCATGCGAAACAAATAATTTAGCTTCACAGTCTTGCGATATAAATGATATAGCTTCAAATAAGGGCGAAACAAACGAGTTACCTTCAAGTCCAAGCGAAACCATCAAATACTTGCGATAGATAAGTGATATAAGTGATACAGTTTCAATGCAGGCGAAACAAACGAGTTAGCTTCAAATCTGTGCGAAATACATGATTTAGCTTCAAATTCATGCGAAACACATGGTTTAGCTTCATATTCTTGCGAAACAAATGGTTTAGATTCAGATAATTGTGATAAACATGATTTAGCTTCAAATGCAGGCGAAACAAACGAGTTACCTTCAAATCCAAGCGAAACGCATGATTTACCTTCAAATTAATGCATAGTAGAAGGCTTTCTTCAAAGCCATGAGACACAAATGATTTAGCTTCAAATACTTGCGATATAATTGATATAGCTTCAAATGCAGGCGAAACAAACGAGTTACCTTCAAATCCAAGCGAAACACATGGTTTAGCTTCATATTCTTGCGAAACAAATGGTTTAGATTCAGATACTTGTGATAAACATGATTTAGCTTCAAATGCAGGCGAAACAAACGAGATAGTTTCAAATCCATGCGAAACACATGATTTACCTTCAAATCCATGCGAAACACATGATTTAGTTACAAATCAATGCGAAGTAGTAGCCATAGCTTCATATCCATGCGAAAGAAATGATTTAGTTTCACATAGTTGCGATATAAATGATATAGCTTCAAATGCAGGCGAAACAAACGGGTTAGCTTCAAATCCAAGCGAAACACATGATTTACCTTCAAATTAATGCGAAGTAGAAGGCTTATCCTCAAAGCCATGCGAAACAAATGATTTAGCTTCAAATACTTGCGATATAATTGATATAGCTTCAAATGCAGGCGAAACAAACGAGTTACCTTCAAATCCAAGCGAAACACATGGTTTAGCTTCATATTCTTGCGAAACAAAATGGTTTAGATTCAGATACTTGTGATAAACATGATTTAGCTTCAAATGCAGGCGAAACAAACGAGATAGTTTCAAATCCATGCGAAACACATGATTTACCTTCAAATCCATGCGAAACACATGATTTAGTTACAAATCAATGCGAAGTAGTAGGCATAGCTTCATATCCATGCGAGAGAAATGATTTAGTTTCACATACTTGCGATATAAATGATATAGCTTCAAATGCAGGCGAAACAAACGAGTTAGCTTCAAATCCAAGCGAAACACATGATTTACCTTCAAATTAATGCGAAGTAGAAGGCTTATCCTCAAAGCCATGCGACACAAATGATTCAGATTCAAATACTTGCGATATAATTGATATAGCTTCAAATGCAGGCGAAACAAACGAGTTAGCTTCAAATCTGTGCGAAACACATGACTTAGCTTCAAATTCATGCGAGACACACGGTTTAGCTTCATATTCTTGCGAAACAAATGGTTTAGATTCAGGTACTTGTGATAAACATGATTTAGCTTCAAATGCAGGCGAAACATCGAGTTAGTTTCACATCCATGCGAAACACATGATTTAGCTTCAAATCGATGCGAAACACATGATTTAGTTTCAAATCAATGCGAAGTAGTAGACATAGCTTCATATCCATGCGAAACAAATGATTTAGCTTCACATACTAGCGATATAAATGATATAGCTTCAAATGCAGGCGAAACAAACGAGTTACCTTCAAATCCAAGCGAAACACATGATTTACCTTCAAATTAATGCAAAGAGGAAGGCTTATCTTCAAAGCCATGCGACACAAATCGTTTAGCTTCAAATACTTGCGATATAATTGATAAAGCTTCAAATGCAGGCGAAACAAACGAGTTAGCCTCAAATCCAAGCGAAACACATGATTTAGTGTCAAATCAATGCGAAGTAGAAGCCTTAGCTTCAACTCCATGCGAAACAAATGATTTAGCTTCACATACTTGCGATATAAATGATATAGCTTCAAATAAGGGCGGAACAAACGAGTTACCTTCAAATTCAAGCGAAACACATGATTTACCTTCAAATTAATGCAAAGTAGAAGGCTTATCTTCCAAGCCATGCGACATAAATGATTTAGCTTCAAATACTTGCGATATAATTGATATAGCTTCAAATGCAGGCGAAACATACGAGTTAGCTTCAAATCTGTGCGAAACACATGATTTAGCTTAAAATTCATACGAAACAAATGATTTAGCTTCAAATACTTGCGATATAAACGATATACCTTCAAATGTAGGCAAAACAAACGAGTTAGCTTCAAATCCATGCGGAACACATGATTTAGCTTCAAATCAATGCGAAGCACATGGTTTAGCTTCATATGCTTGCGAAACAAGTGGCTTAGCTTCAGATACTTGTGATAAACACGATTTAGCTTCAACTGCAAGCGAAACAAACGCGTTAGTTTAAAATCCAAGCGAAATACACGATTTAGCTTCAAATCAATGCGAAGTAGAAGGCTTAGCTTCAAATCGATGCCATACGAATGATTTAGCTTCAAATACCTGCGATAGAAGTGATATAGCTTCAAATGCAGGCGAAACAAACGAGTCAGCTTCAAGTCTATGCGAAACTCATGATTTAGCTTCAAATCCAAGCGAAACACATGGTTTAGTTTCAAATCAATGCGAAGTAGAAGGCTTATCCTCAAAGCCATGCGACAGAAATCGTTTAGCTTCAAATACTTGCGATATAATTGATAAAGCTTCAAATGCTTTCGAAACAAACGAGTTAGCTTCAAATCCAAGCGAAACAGATGATTTAGTTTCAAATCAATGCGAAGTAGAAGGCTTATCTTCAAAGCCATGCAACACAAATGATTTTGCCTCAAATACTTGCAATATAATTGATATAGCATCGAATGCAGGCGAAACAAACGAGTTAGCTTCAAATCTGTGCGAAACACATGATTTAGCGTCAAATCAATGCGAAGTAGAAGGCTTAGCTTCAAAGCCATGCGACACAAATGATTTAGCTTCAAATACTTGCGATAGAAGTGATATAGCTTCAATGCAGGCGAAACAAACGAGTTAGCTTCAAAGCCATGCGACACAAATAGTTTAGATTCAGGTACTTGTGATAAACATGATTTAGCTTCAAATGCAGGCGAAACATCGAGTTAGCTTCACATCCATGCGAAACACATGATTTAGCTCCAAATCCATGCGAAACACATGATTTAGTTTCAAATCAATGCGAAGTAGTAGACACAGCTTCAAATCCAAGCGAAACACATGACTTACCTTCAAATTAATGCGAAGTAGAAGGCTTATCCTCAAAGCCATGCGACACAAATGATTCTGCTTCAAATACTTGCTATATGATTGATTTAGCTTCAAATGCATGCGAAACAAACAACTTAGCTACAAATCCATGCGAAACACATGATTTAGTTCCAAATCAATGCGAAGTAGAAGGCTTAGCTTCAAATCCAAGCGAAACACATGATTTACCTTCAAATTAATGCAAAGTGGAAGGCTTATCTTCAAAGCCATGCAACACAAATGATTTAGCTTCAAATACTTGCAATATAATTGATATAGCATCGAATGCAGGCGAAACAAACGAGTTAGCTTCAAATCTGTGCGAAACACATGATTTAGCGTCAAATCAATGCGAAGTAGAAGGCTTAGCTTCAAAGCCATGCGACACAAATGATTTAGCTTTAAATACTTGCGATATAAATGATATAGCATCAAATGAAGGCGAAACAAACGAGTTAGCTTCAAATCTGTGCGAAACACATGATTTAGCTTCAAATCAATGCGAAGTAGAAGGCTTAGCATCAAATCCATGCGACACAAATGATTTAGCTTCAAATACTTGCGATAGAAGTGATTTAGCTTCAATGCAGGTGAAACAAACGAGTTAGCTTCAAAGCCATGCGACACAAATGATTTAGCTTCAAATACTTCCGAAACACATGATTTAGTTTCAAATCAATGCGAAGTAGTAGACATAGCTTCATATCCATGCGAAACAAATGATTTAGCTTCACATACTAGCGATATAAATGATATAGCCTCAAATGCAGGCGAAACAAACGAGTTAGCTTCAAATCCAAGCGAAACACATGGTTTATCTTCAAATCAATGCGAAGTAGAAGGCTTATCCTCAAAGCCATGCGACACAAATCGTTTAGCTTCAAATACTTGCGATATAATTGGTAAAGCTTCAAATGCAGGAAAAACAAACGAGTTAGCTTCAAATCCAAGCGAAACAGATGATTTAGTTTCAAATCAATGCGAAGTAGAAGGCTTAGCTTCAAATCCATGCGACACAAATGATTTAGCTTCAAATACTTGCGATAGAAGTGATATAGCTTCAATGCAGGCGAAACAAACGAGTAAGCTTCAAAGCCATGCGACACAAATGATTTAACTTCAAATAATTGCGATATAATTGATACAGCATCAAATGCAGGCGAAACAAACGAGTTAGCTTCAAATCCAAGCGAAACACATGATTTAGCGTGAAATCAATGCGAAGTAGAAGCCTTAGCTTCAACTCCATGCGAAACAAATAATTTAGCTTCACAGTCTTGCGATATAAATGATATAGCTTCAAATAAGGGCGAAACAAACGAGTTACCTTCAAGTCCAAGCGAACCATCAAATACTTGCGATAGATAAGTGATATAAGTGATACAGTTTCAATGCAGGCGAAACAAACGAGTTAGCTTCAAATCTGTGCGAAATGCATGATTTAGCTTCAAATTCATGCGAAACACATGGTTTAGCTTCATATTCTTGCGAAACAAATGGTTTAGATTCAGATAATTGTGATAAACATGATTTAGCTTCAAATGCAGGCGAAACAAACGAGTTACCTTCAATTCCAAGCGAAACGCATGATTTACCTTCAAATTAATGCATAGTAGAAGGCTTTCTTCAAAGCCATGAGACACAAATGATTTAGCTTCAAATACTTGCGATATAATTGATATAGCTTCAAATGCAGGCGAAACAAACGAGTTACCTTCAAATCCAAGCGAAACACATGGTTTAGCTTCATATTCTTGCGAAACAAATGGTTTAGATTCAGATACTTGTGATAAACATGATTTAGCTTCAAATGCAGGCGAAACAAACGAGATAGTTTCAAATCCATGCGAAACACATGATTTACCTTCAAATCCATGCGAAACACATGATTTAGTTACAAATCAATGCGAAGTAGTAGGCATAGCTTCATATCCATGCGAAAGAAATGATTTAGTTTCACATACTTGCGATATAAATGATATAGCATCAAATGCAGGCGAAACAAACGGGTTAGCTTCAAATCCAAGCGAAACACATGATTTACCTTCAAATTAATGCGAAGTAGAAGGCTTATACTCAAAGCCATGCGACACAAATGATTCAGATTCAAATACTTGCGATATAATTGATATAGCTTCAAATGCAGGCGAAACAAACGAGTTACCTTCAAATCCAAGCGAAACACATGATTTACCTTCAAATCAATGCATAGTAGAAGGCTTTCTTCAAAGCCATGAGACACAAATGATTTAGCTTCAAATACTTGCGATATAATTGATATAGCTTCAAATGCAGGCGAAACAAACGAGTTACCTTCAAATCCAAGCGAGACACATGGTTTAGCTTCATATTCTTGCGAAACAAAATGGTTTAGATTCAGATACTTGTGATAAACATGATTTAGCTTCAAATGCAGGCGAAACAAACGAGATAGTTTCAAATCCATGCGAAACACATGATTTACCTTCAAATCCATGCGAAACACATGATTTAGTTACAAATCAATGCGAAGTAGTAGGCATAGCTTCATATCCATGCGAGAGAAATGATTTAGTTTCACATACTTGCGATATAAATGATATAGCTTCAAATGCAGGCGAAACAAACGAGTTACCTTCAAATCCAAGCGAAACGCATGATTTACCTTCAAATTAATGCATAGTAGAAGGCTTTCTTCAAAGCCATGAGACACAAATGATTTAGCTTCAAATACTTGCGATATAATTGATATAGCTTCAAATGCAGGCGAAACAAACGAGTTACCTACAAATCCAAGCGAAACACATGGTTTAGCTTCATATTCTTGCGAAACAAATGGTTTAGATTCAGATACTTGTGATAAACATGATTTAGCTTCAAATGCAGGCGAAACAAACGAGTTACCTTCAAATCCAAGCGAAACACATGATTTACCTTCAAATTAATGCAAAGAGGAAGGCTTATCTTCAAAGCCATGCGACACAAATCGTTTAGCTTCAAATACTTGCGATATAATTGATAAAGCTTCAAATGCAGGCGAAACAAACGAGTTAGCTTCAAATCCAAGCGAAACACATGATTTAGTGTCAAATCAATGCGAAGTAGAAGCCTTAGCTTCAACTCCATGCGAAACAAATGATTTAGCTTCACATACTTGCGATATAAATGATATAGCTTCAAATACAGGCGAAACAAACGGGTTAGCTTCAAATCCAAGCGAAACACATGATTTACCTTCAAATTAATGCGAAGTAGAAGGCTTATCCTCAAAGCCATGCGACACAAATGATTCAGATTCAAATACTTGCGATATAATTGATATAGCTTCAAATGCAGGCGAAACAAACGAGTTACCTTCAAATCCAAGCGAAACACATGATTTACCTTCAAATCAATGCATAGTAGAAGGCTTTCTTCAAAGCCATGAGACACAAATGATTTAGCTTCAAATACTTGCGATATAATTGATATAGCTTCAAATGCAGGCGAAACAAACGAGTTACCTTCAAATCCAAGCGAAACACATGATTTACCTTCAAATTAATGCGAAGTAGAAGGCTTATCCTCAAAGCCATGCGACACAAATGATTCAGATTCAAATACTTGCGATATAATTGATATAGCTTCAAATGCAGGCGAAACAAACGAGTTACCTTCAAATCCAAGCGAAACACATGATTTACCTTCAAATCAATGCATAGTAGAAGGCTTAGCTTCAAAGCCATGCGACACAAATGATTTAGCTTTAAATACTTGCGATATAAATGATATAGCATCAAATGCAGGCGAAACAAACGAGTTAGCTTCAAATCTGTGCGAAACACATGATTTAGCTTCAAATCAATGCGAAGTAGAAGGCTTAGCTTCAAATCCATGCGACACAAATGATTTAGCTTCAAATACTTGCGATAGAAGTGATTTAGCTTCAATGCAGGTGAAACAAACGAGTTAGCTTCAAAGCCATGCGACACAAATGATTTAGCTTCAAATACTTGCGAAACACATGATTTAGTTTCAAATCAATGCGAAGTAGTAGACATAGCTTCATATCCATGCGAAACAAATGATTTAGCTTCATATACTAGCGATATAAATGATATAGCCTCAAATGCAGGCGAAACAAACGAGTTAGCTTCAAATCCAAGCGAAACACATGGTTTATCTTCAAATCAATGCGAAGTAGAAGGCTTATCCTCAAAGCTATGCGACACAAATCGTTTAGCTTCAAATACTTGCGATATAATTGGTAAAGCTTCAAATGCAGGAAAAACAAACGAGTTAGCTTCAAATCCAAGCGAAACAGATGATTTAGTTTCAAATCAATGCGAAGTAGAAGGCTTATCCTCAAAGCCATGCGACACAAATGATTCAGATTCAAATACTTGCGATATAATTGATATAGCTTCAAATGCAGGCGAAACAAACGAGTTACCTTCAAATCCAAGCGAAACACATGATTTACCTTCAAATCAATGCATAGTAGAAGGCTTTCTTCAAAGCCATGAGACACAAATGATTTAGCTTCAAATACTTGCGATATAATTGATATAGCTTCAAATGCAGGCGAAACAAACGAGTTACCTTCAAATCCAAGCGAAACACATGGTTTAGCTTCATATTCTTGCGAAACAAATGGTTTAGATTCAGATACTTGTGATAAACATGATTTAGCTTCAAATGCAGGCGAAACAAACGAGATAGTTTCAAATCCATGCGAAACACATGATTTACCTTCAAATCCATACGAAACACATGATTTAGTTACAAATCAATGCGAAGTAGTAGGCATAGCTTCATATCCATGCGAAAGAAATGATTTAGTTTCACATACTTGCGATATAAATGATATAGCATCAAATGCAGGCGAAACAAACGGGTTAGCTTCAAATCCAAGCGAAACACATGATTTACCTTCAAATTAATGCGAAGTAGAAGGCTTATCCTCAAAGCCATGCGACACAAATGATTCAGATTCAAATACTTGCGATATAATTGATATAGCTTCAAATGCAGGCGAAACAAACGAGTTACCTTCAAATCCAAGCGAAACACATGATTTACCTTCAAATCAATGCATAGTAGAAGGCTTTCTTCAAAGCCATGAGACACAAATGATTTAGCTTCAAATACTTGCGATATAATTGATATAGCTTCAAATGCAGGCGAAACAAACGAGTTACCTTCAAATCCAAGCGAAACACATGGTTTAGCTTCATATTCTTGCGAAACAAAATGGTTTAGATTCAGATACTTGTGATAAACATGATTTAGCTTCAAATGCAGGCGAAACAAACGAGATAGTTTCAAATCCATGCGAAACACATGATTTACCTTCAAATCCATGCGAAACACATGATTTACCTTCAAATCCATGCGAAACACATGATTTAGTTACAAATCAATGCGAAGTAGTAGGCATAGCTTCATATCCATGCGAGAGAAATGATTTAGTTTCACATACTTGCGATGTAAATGATATAGCTTCAAATGCAGGCGAAACAAACGAGTTAGCTTCAAATCCAAGCGAAACACATCATTTACCTTCAAATTAATGCGAAGTAGAAGGCTTATCCTCAAAGCCATGCGACACAAATGATTCAGATTCAAATACTTGCGATATAATTGATATAGCTTCAAATGCAGGCGAAACAAACGAGTTCGCTTCAAATCTGTGCGAAACACATGACTTAGCTTCAAATTCATGCGAGACACACGGTTTAGCTTCATATTCTTGCGAAACAAATGGTTTAGATTCAGGTACTTGTGATAAACATGATTTAGCTTCAAATACAGGCGAAACATCGAGTTAGTTTCACATCCATGCGAAACACATGATTTAGCTTCAAATCCATGCGAAACACATGATTTAGTTTCAAATCAATGCGAAGTAGTAGACATAGCTTCATATCCATGCGAAACAAATGATTTAGCTTCACATACTAGCGATATAAATGATATAGCTTCAAATGCAGGCGAAACAAACGAGTTACCTTCAAATCCAAGCGAAACACATAATTTAGTGTCAAATCAATGCGAAGTAGAAGCCTTAGCTTCAACTCCATGCGAAACAAATGATTTAGCTTCACAGACTTGCGATATAAATGATATAGATTCAAATGCAGGCGAAACAAACGAGTTAGCTTCAAATCTGTCCGAAACACATGATTTAGCTTCAAATACATGCGAAACACATGATTTTGTTTCACATCAATGCGAAGTAGTAGACATAGCTTCATATCCATGCGAAACAAATGATTTAGCTTCACATACTTGCGATATAAATGATATAGCCTCAAATGCAGGCGAAACAAACGAGTTACCTTCAAATCCAAGTGAAACACATGGTTTAGCTTCATATTCTTGCGAAACAAAATGGTTTAGATTCAGATACTTGTGATAAACATGATTTAGCTTCAAAAGCAGGCGAAACAAACGAGATAGTTTCAAATCCATGCGAAACACATGATTTACCTTCAAATCCATGCGAAACACATGATTTACCTTCAAATCCATGCGAAACACATGATTTAGTTACAAATCAATGCGAAGTAGTAGGCATAGCTTCATATCCATGCGAGAGAAATGATTTAGTTTCACATACTTGCGATATAAATGATATAGCTTCAAATGCAGGCGAAACAAACGAGTTAGCTTCAAATCCAAGCGAAACACATGATTTACCTTCAAATTAATGCGAAGTAGAAGGCTTATCCTCAAAGCCATGCGACACAAATGATTCAGATTCAAATACTTGCGATATAATTGATATAGCTTCAAATGCAGGCGAAACAAACGAGTTAGCTTCAAATCTGTGCGAAACACATGACTTAGCTTCAAATTCATGCGAGACACACGGTTTAGCTTCATATTCTTGCGAAACAAATGGTTTAGATTCAGGTACTTGTGATAAACATGATTTAGCTTCAAATGCAGGCGAAACATCGAGTTAGCTTCACATCCATGCGAAACACATGATTTAGCTTCAAATCCATGCGAAACACATGATTTAGTTTCAAATCAATGCGAAGTAGTAGACATAGCTTCATATCCATGCGAAACAAATGATTTAGCTTCACATACTAGCGATATAAATGATATAGCTTCAAATGCAGGCGAAACAAACGAGTTACCTTCAAATCCAAGCGAAACACATGATTTACCTTCAAATTAATGCAAAGAGGAAGGCTTATCTTCAAAGCCATGCGACACAAATCGTTTAGCTTCAAATACTTGCGATATAATTGATAAAGCTTCAAATGCAGGCGAAACAAACGAGTTAGCTTCAAATCCAAGCGAAACACATGATTTAGTGTCAAATCAATGCGAAGTAGAAGCCTTAGCTTCAACTCCATGCGAAACAAATTATTTAGCTTCACATACTTGCGATATAAATGATATAGCTTCAAATAAGGGCGGAACAAACGAGTTACCTTCAAATCCAAGCGAAATACATGGTTTAGCTTCATATTCTTGCGAAACAAATGGTTTAGATTCAGATAATTGTGATAAACATGATTTAGCTTCAAATGCATGCGAAACAAACGAGTTACCTTCAAATCCAAGCGAAACGCATGATTTACCTTCAAATTAATGCATAGTAGAAGGCTTTCTTCAAAGCCATGAGACACAAATGATTTAGCTTCAAATACTTGCGATATAATTGATATAGCTTCAAATGCAGGCGAAACAAACGAGTTACCTTCAAATCCAAGCGAAACACATGGTTTAGCTTCATATTCTTGCGAAACAAATGGTTTAGATTCAGATACTTGTGATAAACATGATTTAGCTTCAAATGCAGGCGAAACAAACGAGATAGTTTCAAATCCATGCGAAACACATGATTTACCTTCAAATCCATGCGAAACACATGATTTAGTTACAAATCAATGCGAAGTAGTAGGCATAGCTTCATATCCATGCGAAAGAAATGATTTAGTTTCACATACTTGCGATATAAATGATATAGCTTCAAATACAGGCGAAACAAACGGGTTAGCTTCAAATCCAAGCGAAACACATGATTTACCTTCAAATTAATGCGAAGTAGAAGGCTTATCCTCAAAGCCATGCGACACAAATGATTCAGATTCAAATACTTGCGATATAATTGATATAGCTTCAAATGCAGGCGAAACAAACGAGTTACCTTCAAATCCAAGCGAAACACATGATTTACCTTCAAATCAATGCATAGTAGAAGGCTTTCTTCAAAGCCATGAGACACAAATGATTTAGCTTCAAATACTTGCGATATAATTGATATAGCTTCAAATGCAGGCGAAACAAACGAGTTACCTTCAAATCCAAGCGAAACACATGGTTTAGCTTCATATTCTTGCGAAACAAATGATTTAGCTTCACATACTTGCGATATAAATGATATAGCTTCAAATAAGGGCGGAACAAACGAGTTACCTTCAAATCCAAGCGAAATACATGGTTTAGCTTCATATTCTTGCGAAACAAATGGTTTAGATTCAGATACTTATGATAAACATGATTTAGCTTCAAATGCAGGCGAAACAAACGAGATAGTTTCAAATCCATGCGAAACACATGATTTACCTTCAAATCCATGCGAAACACATGATTTAGTTACAAATCAATGCAAAGTAGTAGGCATAGCTTCATATCCATGCGAAAGAAATGATTTAGTTTCACATACTTGCGATATAAATGATATAGCCTCAAATGCAGGCGAAACAAACGAGTTAGCTTCAAATCCAAGCGAAACACATGGTTTATCTTCAAATCAATGCGAAGTAGAAGGCTTATCCTCAAAGCTATGCGACACAAATCGTTTAGCTTCAAATACTTGCGATATAATTGGTAAAGCTTCAAATGCAGGAAAAACAAACGAGTTAGCTTCAAATCCAAGCGAAACAGATGATTTAGTTTCAAATCAATGCGAAGTAGAAGGCTTATCCTCAAAGCCATGCGACACAAATGATTCAGATTCAAATACTTGCGATATAATTGATATAGCTTCAAATGCAGGCGAAACAAACGAGTTACCTTCAAATCCAAGCGAAACACATGATTTACCTTCAAATCAATGCATAGTAGAAGGCTTTCTTCAAAGCCATGAGACACAAATGATTTAGCTTCAAATACTTGCGATATAATTGATATAGCTTCAAATGCAGGCGAAACAAACGAGTTACCTTCAAATCCAAGCGAAACACATGGTTTAGCTTCATATTCTTGCGAAACAAATGGTTTAGATTCAGATACTTGTGATAAACATGATTTAGCTTCAAATGCAGGCGAAACAAACGAGATAGTTTCAAATCCATGCGAAACACATGATTTACCTTCAAATCCATACGAAACACATGATTTAGTTACAAATCAATGCGAAGTAGTAGGCATAGCTTCATATCCATGCGAAAGAAATGATTTAGTTTCACATACTTGCGATATAAATGATATAGCATCAAATGCAGGCGAAACAAACGGGTTAGCTTCAAATCCAAGCGAAACACATGATTTACCTTCAAATTAATGCGAAGTAGAAGGCTTATCCTCAAAGCCATGCGACACAAATGATTCAGATTCAAATACTTGCGATATAATTGATATAGCTTCAAATGCAGGCGAAACAAACGAGTTACCTTCAAATCCAAGCGAAACACATGATTTACCTTCAAATCAATGCATAGTAGAAGGCTTTCTTCAAAGCCATGAGACACAAATGATTTAGCTTCAAATACTTGCGATATAATTGATATAGCTTCAAATGCAGGCGAAACAAACGAGTTACCTTCAAATCCAAGCGAAACACATGGTTTAGCTTCATATTCTTGCGAAACAAAATGGTTTAGATTCAGATACTTGTGATAAACATGATTTAGCTTCAAATGCAGGCGAAACAAACGAGATAGTTTCAAATCCATGCGAAACACATGATTTACCTTCAAATCCATGCGAAACACATGATTTACCTTCAAATCCATGCGAAACACATGATTTAGTTACAAATCAATGCGAAGTAGTAGGCATAGCTTCATATCCATGCGAGAGAAATGATTTAGTTTCACATACTTGCGATGTAAATGATATAGCTTCAAATGCAGGCGAAACAAACGAGTTAGCTTCAAATCCAAGCGAAACACATCATTTACCTTCAAATTAATGCGAAGTAGAAGGCTTATCCTCAAAGCCATGCGACACAAATGATTCAGATTCAAATACTTGCGATATAATTGATATAGCTTCAAATGCAGGCGAAACAAACGAGTTCGCTTCAAATCTGTGCGAAACACATGACTTAGCTTCAAATTCATGCGAGACACACGGTTTAGCTTCATATTCTTGCGAAACAAATGGTTTAGATTCAGGTACTTGTGATAAACATGATTTAGCTTCAAATACAGGCGAAACATCGAGTTAGTTTCACATCCATGCGAAACACATGATTTAGCTTCAAATCCATGCGAAACACATGATTTAGTTTCAAATCAATGCGAAGTAGTAGACATAGCTTCATATCCATGCGAAACAAATGATTTAGCTTCACATACTAGCGATATAAATGATATAGCTTCAAATGCAGGCGAAACAAACGAGTTACCTTCAAATCCAAGCGAAACACATAATTTAGTGTCAAATCAATGCGAAGTAGAAGCCTTAGCTTCAACTCCATGCGAAACAAATGATTTAGCTTCACAGACTTGCGATATAAATGATATAGATTCAAATGCAGGCGAAACAAACGAGTTAGCTTCAAATCTGTCCGAAACACATGATTTAGCTTCAAATACATGCGAAACACATGATTTTGTTTCACATCAATGCGAAGTAGTAGACATAGCTTCATATCCATGCGAAACAAATGATTTAGCTTCACATACTTGCGATATAAATGATATAGCCTCAAATGCAGGCGAAACAAACGAGTTACCTTCAAATCCAAGTGAAACACATGGTTTAGCTTCATATTCTTGCGAAACAAAATGGTTTAGATTCAGATACTTGTGATAAACATGATTTAGCTTCAAAAGCAGGCGAAACAAACGAGATAGTTTCAAATCCATGCGAAACACATGATTTACCTTCAAATCCATGCGAAACACATGATTTACCTTCAAATCCATGCGAAACACATGATTTAGTTACAAATCAATGCGAAGTAGTAGGCATAGCTTCATATCCATGCGAGAGAAATGATTTAGTTTCACATACTTGCGATATAAATGATATAGCTTCAAATGCAGGCGAAACAAACGAGTTAGCTTCAAATCCAAGCGAAACACATGATTTACCTTCAAATTAATGCGAAGTAGAAGGCTTATCCTCAAAGCCATGCGACACAAATGATTCAGATTCAAATACTTGCGATATAATTGATATAGCTTCAAATGCAGGCGAAACAAACGAGTTAGCTTCAAATCTGTGCGAAACACATGACTTAGCTTCAAATTCATGCGAGACACACGGTTTAGCTTCATATTCTTGCGAAACAAATGGTTTAGATTCAGGTACTTGTGATAAACATGATTTAGCTTCAAATGCAGGCGAAACATCGAGTTAGCTTCACATCCATGCGAAACACATGATTTAGCTTCAAATCCATGCGAAACACATGATTTAGTTTCAAATCAATGCGAAGTAGTAGACATAGCTTCATATCCATGCGAAACAAATGATTTAGCTTCACATACTAGCGATATAAATGATATAGCTTCAAATGCAGGCGAAACAAACGAGTTACCTTCAAATCCAAGCGAAACACATGATTTACCTTCAAATTAATGCAAAGAGGAAGGCTTATCTTCAAAGCCATGCGACACAAATCGTTTAGCTTCAAATACTTGCGATATAATTGATAAAGCTTCAAATGCAGGCGAAACAAACGAGTTAGCTTCAAATCCAAGCGAAACACATGATTTAGTGTCAAATCAATGCGAAGTAGAAGCCTTAGCTTCAACTCCATGCGAAACAAATTATTTAGCTTCACATACTTGCGATATAAATGATATAGCTTCAAATAAGGGCGGAACAAACGAGTTACCTTCAAATCCAAGCGAAATACATGGTTTAGCTTCATATTCTTGCGAAACAAATGGTTTAGATTCAGATAATTGTGATAAACATGATTTAGCTTCAAATGCATGCGAAACAAACGAGTTACCTTCAAATCCAAGCGAAACGCATGATTTACCTTCAAATTAATGCATAGTAGAAGGCTTTCTTCAAAGCCATGAGACACAAATGATTTAGCTTCAAATACTTGCGATATAATTGATATAGCTTCAAATGCAGGCGAAACAAACGAGTTACCTTCAAATCCAAGCGAAACACATGGTTTAGCTTCATATTCTTGCGAAACAAATGGTTTAGATTCAGATACTTGTGATAAACATGATTTAGCTTCAAATGCAGGCGAAACAAACGAGATAGTTTCAAATCCATGCGAAACACATGATTTACCTTCAAATCCATGCGAAACACATGATTTAGTTACAAATCAATGCGAAGTAGTAGGCATAGCTTCATATCCATGCGAAAGAAATGATTTAGTTTCACATACTTGCGATATAAATGATATAGCTTCAAATACAGGCGAAACAAACGGGTTAGCTTCAAATCCAAGCGAAACACATGATTTACCTTCAAATTAATGCGAAGTAGAAGGCTTATCCTCAAAGCCATGCGACACAAATGATTCAGATTCAAATACTTGCGATATAATTGATATAGCTTCAAATGCAGGCGAAACAAACGAGTTACCTTCAAATCCAAGCGAAACACATGATTTACCTTCAAATCAATGCATAGTAGAAGGCTTTCTTCAAAGCCATGAGACACAAATGATTTAGCTTCAAATACTTGCGATATAATTGATATAGCTTCAAATGCAGGCGAAACAAACGAGTTACCTTCAAATCCAAGCGAAACACATGGTTTAGCTTCATATTCTTGCGAAACAAATGATTTAGCTTCACATACTTGCGATATAAATGATATAGCTTCAAATAAGGGCGGAACAAACGAGTTACCTTCAAATCCAAGCGAAATACATGGTTTAGCTTCATATTCTTGCGAAACAAATGGTTTAGATTCAGATACTTATGATAAACATGATTTAGCTTCAAATGCAGGCGAAACAAACGAGATAGTTTCAAATCCATGCGAAACACATGATTTACCTTCAAATCCATGCGAAACACATGATTTAGTTACAAATCAATGCAAAGTAGTAGGCATAGCTTCATATCCATGCGAAAGAAATGATTTAGTTTCACATACTTGCGATATAAATGATATAGCTTCAAATGCAGGCGAAACAAACGAGTTACCTTCAAATCCAAGCGAAACACATGATTTACCTTCAAATTAATGCAAAGTAGAAGGCTTATCTTCAAAGCCATGCGACACAAATGATTTAGCTTCAAATACTTGCGATATAATTGATATAGCTTCAAATGCAGGCGAAACAAACGAGTTAGCTTCAAATCTGTGCGAAACACATGACTTAGCTTCAAATTCATGCGAAACACATGGTTTAGCTTCATATTCTTGCGAAACAAATGGTTTAGATTCAGGAACTTGTGATAAACATGATTTAGCTTCAAATCCATGCGAAACACATGATTTAGATTCAAATCAATGCGAAGCAGAAGGCTTAGCTTCAAATCCATGCGAAACAAATGATTTAGTTTCACATACTTGCGATATAAATAATATAGCTTCAAATGCAGGCGAAACAAACGAGTTAGCTTCAAATCCAAGCGAAACACATGATTTAGTTACAAATCAATGCGAAGTAGAAGGTTTAGCTTCAAATCCAAGCGAAACACATGATTTACCTTCAAATTAATGCAAAGTGGAAGGCTTATCCTCAAAGCCATGCGACACAAATGATTTAGCTTCAAATACTTGCCATATAATTGATATGGCTTCTAATGCAGGCAAAACAAACGAGTTAGCTACAAATCTGTGCGAAATACATGATTTAGCTTCAAATTCATGCGAAACACATGGTTTAGCTTCATATTCTTGCGAAACAAATGGTTTAGATTCAGATAATTGTGATAAACATTATTTGGCTTCAAATGCAGGCGAAACAATCGAGTTACCTTCAAATCCAAGCGAAACACATGATTTACCTTCAAATTAATGCAAAGTAGAAGGCTTATCTTCAAAGCCATGCGACACAAATGATTTAGCTTCAAATACTTGCGATATAATTGATATAGCTTCAAATGCAGGCGAAACAAACGAGTTAGCTTCAAATCTGTGCGAAACACATGATTTAGCTTAAAATTCATGCGAAACACATGGTTTAGCTTCATATTCTTGCGAAACAAATTGTTTAGATTCAGATACTTGTGATAAACATGATTTAGCTTCAAATGCAGGCGAAACAGAGTTAGCTTCACATCCATGCGAAACACATGATTTAGCTTCAAATCCAAGCGAAACACATGATTTAGTGTCAAATCAATGCGAAGTAGAAGCCTTAGCTTCAACTCCATGCGAAACAAATGATTTAGCTTCACAGACTTGCGATATAAATGATATAGATTCAAATGCAGGCGAAACAAACGAGTTAGCTTCAAATCTGTGCGAAACACATGATTTAGCTTCAAATACATGCGAAACACATGATTTTGTTTCACATCAATGCGAAGTAGTAGACATAGCTTCATATCCATGCGAAACAAATGATTTAGCTTCACATACTTGCGATATAAATGATATAGCCTCAAATGCAGGCGAAACAAACGAGTTAGCTTCAAATCCAAGCGAAACACATGATTTACCTTCAAATTAATGCGAAGTAGAAGGCTTATCCTCAAAGCCATGCGACACAAATGATTCAGCTTCAAATACTTGCGATATAATTGATTTAGCTTCAAATGCAGGCGAAACAAACGAGTTAGCTTCAAATCCATGCGTAACACATGGTTTAGCTTCATATTCTTGCGAAACAAATGGTTTAGCTTCATATACTTGCGATATAAATGATATAGCTTCAAATGCAGGCGAAACAGACGAGTTAGCTTCAAATCCCAGCGAAACACATGGTTTAGTTTCAAATCAATGCGAAGTAGAATGCTTAGCTTCACAAACATGAGAAACATATGATTTAGCTTCAGATAATTGCGATATAATTGATAAAGCTTCAAATGCAGGCGAAACAAACGAGTTAGCTTCAAATCCAAGCGAAACACATGATTTAGTGTCAAATCAATGCGAAGTAGAAGCCTTAGCTTCAACTCCATGCGAAACAAATGATTTAGCTTCACATACTTGCGATATAAATGATATAGCTTCAAATAAGGGCGGAACAAACGAGTTACCTTCAAATCCAAGCGAAATACATGGTTTAGCTTCATATTCTTGCGAAACAAATGGTTTAGATTCAGATAATTGTGATAAACATGATTTAGCTTCAAATGCATGCGAAACAAACGAGTTACCTTCAAATCCAAGCGAAACGCATGATTTACCTTCAAATTAATGCATAGTAGAAGGCTTTCTTCAAAGCCATGAGACACAAATGATTTAGCTTCAAATACTTGCGATATAATTGATATAGCTTCAAATGCAGGCGAAACAAACGAGTTACCTTCAAATCCAAGCGAAACACATGGTTTAGCTTCATATTCTTGCGAAACAAATGGTTTAGATTCAGATACTTGTGATAAACATGATTTAGCTTCAAATGCAGGCGAAACAAACGAGATAGTTTCAAATCCATGCGAAACACATGATTTACCTTCAAATCCATGCGAAACACATGATTTAGTTACAAATCAATGCGAAGTAGTAGGCATAGCTTCATATCCATGCGAAAGAAATGATTTAGTTTCACATACTTGCGATATAAATGATATAGCTTCAAATACAGGCGAAACAAACGGGTTAGCTTCAAATCCAAGCGAAACACATGATTTACCTTCAAATTAATGCGAAGTAGAAGGCTTATCCTCAAAGCCATGCGACACAAATGATTCAGATTCAAATACTTGCGATATAATTGATATAGCTTCAAATGCAGGCGAAACAAACGAGTTACCTTCAAATCCAAGCGAAACACATGATTTACCTTCAAATCAATGCATAGTAGAAGGCTTTCTTCAAAGCCATGAGACACAAATGATTTAGCTTCAAATACTTGCGATATAATTGATATAGCTTCAAATGCAGGCGAAACAAACGAGTTACCTTCAAATCCAAGCGAAACACATGGTTTAGCTTCATATTCTTGCGAAACAAATGATTTAGCTTCACATACTTGCGATATAAATGATATAGCTTCAAATAAGGGCGGAACAAACGAGTTACCTTCAAATCCAAGCGAAATACATGGTTTAGCTTCATATTCTTGCGAAACAAATGGTTTAGATTCAGATACTTGTGATAAACATGATTTAGCTTCAAATGCAGGCGAAACAAACGAGATAGTTTCAAATCCATGCGAAACACATGATTTACCTTCAAATTAATGCATAGTAGAAGGCTTTCTTCAAAGCCATGAGACACAAATGATTTAGCTTCAAATACTTGCGATATAATTGATATAGCTTCAAATGCAGGCGAAACAAACGAGTTACCTTCAAATCCAAGCGAAACACATGGTTTAGCTTCATATTCTTGCGAAACAAATGGTTTAGATTCAGATACTTGTGATAAACATGATTTAGCTTCAAATGCAGGCGAAACAAACGAGTTAGCTTCAAATCCAAGCGAAACACATGATTTAGTGTCAAATCAATGCGAAGTAGAAGCCTTAGCTTCAACTCCATGCGAAACAAATGATTTAGCTTCACATACTTGCGATATAAATGATATAGCTTCAAATAAGGGCGGAACAAACGAGTTACCTTCAAATCCAAGCGAAATACATGGTTTAGCTTCATATTCTTGCGAAACAAATGGTTTAGATTCAGATAATTGTGATAAACATGATTTAGCTTCAAATGCATGCGAAACAAACGAGTTACCTTCAAATCCAAGCGAAACGCATGATTTACCTTCAAATTAATGCATAGTAGAAGGCTTTCTTCAAAGCCATGAGACACAAATGATTTAGCTTCAAATACTTGCGATATAATTGATATAGCTTCAAATGCAGGCGAAACAAACGAGTTACCTTCAAATCCAAGCGAAACACATGGTTTAGCTTCATATTCTTGCGAAACAAATGGTTTAGATTCAGATACTTGTGATAAACATGATTTAGCTTCAAATGCAGGCGAAACAAACGAGATAGTTTCAAATCCATGCGAAACACATGATTTACCTTCAAATCCATGCGAAACACATGATTTAGTTACAAATCAATGCGAAGTAGTAGGCATAGCTTCATATCCATGCGAAAGAAATGATTTAGTTTCACATACTTGCGATATAAATGATATAGCTTCAAATACAGGCGAAACAAACGGGTTAGCTTCAAATCCAAGCGAAACACATGATTTACCTTCAAATTAATGCGAAGTAGAAGGCTTATCCTCAAAGCCATGCGACACAAATGATTCAGATTCAAATACTTGCGATATAATTGATATAGCTTCAAATGCAGGCGAAACAAACGAGTTACCTTCAAATCCAAGCGAAACACATGATTTACCTTCAAATCAATGCATAGTAGAAGGCTTTCTTCAAAGCCATGAGACACAAATGATTTAGCTTCAAATACTTGCGATATAATTGATATAGCTTCAAATGCAGGCGAAACAAACGAGTTACCTTCAAATCCAAGCGAAACACATGGTTTAGCTTCATATTCTTGCGAAACAAATGATTTAGCTTCACATACTTGCGATATAAATGATATAGCTTCAAATAAGGGCGGAACAAACGAGTTACCTTCAAATCCAAGCGAAATACATGGTTTAGCTTCATATTCTTGCGAAACAAATGGTTTAGATTCAGATACTTGTGATAAACATGATTTAGCTTCAAATGCAGGCGAAACAAACGAGATAGTTTCAAATCCATGCGAAACACATGATTTACCTTCAAATCCATGCGAAACACATGATTTAGTTACAAATCAATGCGAAGTAGTAGGCATAGCTTCATATCCATGCGAAAGAAATGATTTAGTTTCACATACTTGCGATATAAATGATATAGCTTCAAATGCAGGCGAAACAAACGAGTTACCTTCAAATCCAAGCGAAACACATGATTTACCTTCAAATTAATGCAAAGAGGGAGGCTTATCTTCAATGCCATGCGACACAAATCGTTTAGCTTCAAATACTTGCGATATAATTGATAAAGCTTCAAATGCAGGCGAAACAAACGAGTTAGCTTCAAATCCAAGCGAAACACATGATTTAGTGTCAAATCAATGCGAAGTAGAAGCCTTAGCTTCAACTCCATGCGAAACAAATGATTTAGCTTCACATACTTGCGATATAAATGATATAGCTTCAAATAAGGGCGGAACAAACGAGTTACCTTCAAATCCAAGCGAAATACATGGTTTAGCTTCATATTCTTGCGAAACAAATGGTTTAGATTCAGTTAATTGTGATAAACATGATTTAGCTTCAAATGCATGCGAAACAAACGAGTTACCTTCAAATCCAAGCGAAACGCATGATTTACCTTCAAATTAATGCATAGTAGAAGGCTTTCTTCAAAGCCATGAGACACAAATGATTTAGCTTCAAATACTTGCGATATAATTGATATAGCTTCAAATGCAGGCGAAACAAACGAGTTACCTTCAAATCCAAGCGAAACACATGGTTTAGCTTCATATTCTTGCGAAACAAATGGTTTAGATTCAGATACTTGTGATAATCATGATTTAGCTTCAAATGCAGGCGAAACAAACGAGATAGTTTCAAATCCATGCGAAACACATGATTTACCTTCAAATCCATGCGAAACACATGATTTAGTTACAAATCAATGCGAAGTAGTAGGCATAGCTTCATATCCATGCGAAAGAAATGATTTAGTTTCACATACTTGCGATATAAATGATATAGCTTCAAATACAGGCGAAACAAACGGGTTAGCTTCAAATCCAAGCGAAACACATGATTTACCTTCAAATTAATGCGAAGTAGAAGGCTTATCCTCAAAGCCATGCGACACAAATGATTCAGATTCAAATACTTGCGATATAATTGATATAGCTTCAAATGCAGGCGAAACAAACGAGTTACCTTCAAATCCAAGCGAAACACATGATTTACCTTCAAATCAATGCATAGTAGAAGGCTTTCTTCAAAGCCATGAGACACAAATGATTTAGCTTCAAATACTTGCGATATAATTGATATAGCTTCAAATGCAGGCGAAACAAACGAGTTACCTTCAAATCCAAGCGAAACACATGGTTTAGCTTCATATTCTTGCGAAACAAATGATTTAGCTTCACATACTTGCGATATAAATGATATAGCTTCAAATAAGGGCGGAACAAACGAGTTACCTTCAAATCCAAGCGAAATACATGGTGTAGCTTCATATTCTTGCGAAACAAATGGTTTAGATTCAGATACTTGTGATAAACATGATTTAGCTTCAAATGCAGGCGAAACAAACGAGATAGTTTCAAATCCATGCGAAACACATGATTTACCTTCAAATCCATGCGAAACACATGATTTAGTTACAAATCAATGCGAAGTAGTAGGCATAGCTTCATATCCATGCGAAAGAAATGATTTAGTTTCACATACTTGCGATATAAATGATATAGCTTCAAATGCAGGCGAAACAAACGAGTTAGCTTCAAATCTGTGCGAAACACATGACTTAGCTTCAAATTCATGCGAAACACATGGTTTAGCTTCATATTCTTGCGAAACAAATGGTTTAGATTCAGGTACTTGTGATAAACATGATTTAGCTTCAAATCCCTGCGAAACACATGATTTAGATTCAAATCAATGCGAAGCAGAAGGCTTAGCTTCAAATCCATGCGAAACAAATGATTTAGCGTCACATACATGCGATATAAATAATATAGCTTCAAATGCAGGCGAAACAAACGAGTTAGCTTCAAATCCAAGCGAAACACATGATTTAGTTACAAATCAATGCGAAGTAGAAGGTTTAGCTTCAAATCCAAGCGAAACACATGATTTACCTTCAAATTAATGCAAAGTGGAAGGCTTATCCTCAAAGCCATGCGACACAAATGATTTAGCTTCAAATACTTGCCATATAATTGATATAGCTTCAAATGCAGGCAAAACAAACGAGTTAGCTACAAATCTGTGCGAAATACATGATTTAGCTTCAAATTCATGCGAAACACATGGTTTAGCTTCATATTCTTGCGAAACAAATGGTTTAGATTCAGATAATTGTGATAAACATGATTTGGCTTCAAATGCAGGCGAAACAATCGAGTTACCTTCAAATCCAAGCGAAACACATGATTTACCTTCAAATTAATGCAAAGTAGAAGGCTTATCTTCAAAGCCATGCGACACAAATGATTTAGCTTCAAATACTTGCGATATAATTGATATAGCTTCAAATGCAGGCGAAACAAACGAGTAAGCTTCAAAGCCATGCGACACAAATGATTTAACTTCAAATACTTGCGATATAATTGATACAGCATCAAATGCAGGCGAAACAAACGAGTTAGCTTCAAATCCAAGCGAAACACATGATTTAGCGTCAAATCAATGCGAAGTAGAAGCCTTAGCTTCAACTCCATGCGAAACAAATAATTTAGCTTCACAGACTTGCGATATAAATGATATAGCTTCAAATAAGGGCGAAACAAACGAGTTACCTTCAAGTCCAAGCGAAACCATCAAATACTTGCGATAGATAAGTGATATAAGTGATACAGTTTCAATGCAGGCGAAACAAACGAGTTAGCTTCAAATCTGTGCGAAATACATGATTTAGCTTCAAATTCATGCGAAACACATGGTTTAGCTTCATATTCATGCGAAACAAATGGTTTAGATTCAGATAATTGTGATAAACATGATTTACCTTCAAATCCATGCGAAACACATGATTTAGTTACAAATCAATGCGAAGTAGTAGGCATAGCTTCATATCCATGCGAAAGAAATGATTTAGTTTCACATACTTGCGATATAAATGATATAGCTTCAAATGCAGGCGAAACAAACGGGTTAGCTTCAAATCCAAGCGAAACACATGATTTACCTTCAAATTAATGCGAAGTAGAAGGCTTATCCTCAAAGCCATGCGACACAAATGATTTAGCTTCAAATACTTGCCATATAATTGATATAGCTTCAAATGCAGGCAAAACAAACGAGTTAGCTACAAATCTGTGCGAAATACATGATTTAGCTTCAAATTCATGCGAAACACATGGTTTAGCTTCATATTCTTGCGAAACAAATGGTTTAGATTCAGATAATTGTGATAAACATGATTTGGCTTCAAATGCAGGCGAAACAATCGAGTTACCTTCAAATCCAAGCGAAACACATGATTTACCTTCAAATTAATGCAAAGTAGAAGGCTTATCTTCAAAGCCATGCGACACAAATGATTTAGCTTCAAATACTTGCGATATAATTGATATAGCTTCAAATGCAGGCGAAACAAACGAGTAAGCTTCAAAGCCATGCGACACAAATGATTTAACTTCAAATACTTGCGATATAATTGATACAGCATCAAATGCAGGCGAAACAAACGAGTTAGCTTCAAATCCAAGCGAAACACATGATTTAGCGTCAAATCAATGCGAAGTAGAAGCCTTAGCTTCAACTCCATGCGAAACAAATAATTTAGCTTCACAGACTTGCGATATAAATGATATAGCTTCAAATAAGGGCGAAACAAACGAGTTACCTTCAAGTCCAAGCGAAACCATCAAATACTTGCGATAGATAAGTGATATAAGTGATACAGTTTCAATGCAGGCGAAACAAACGAGTTAGCTTCAAATCTGTGCGAAATACATGATTTAGCTTCAAATTCATGCGAAACACATGGTTTAGCTTCATATTCATGCGAAACAAATGGTTTAGATTCAGATAATTGTGATAAACATGATTTACCTTCAAATCCATGCGAAACACATGATTTAGTTACAAATCAATGCGAAGTAGTAGGCATAGCTTCATATCCATGCGAAAGAAATGATTTAGTTTCACATACTTGCGATATAAATGATATAGCTTCAAATGCAGGCGAAACAAACGGGTTAGCTTCAAATCCAAGCGAAACACATGATTTACCTTCAAATTAATGCGAAGTAGAAGGCTTATCCTCAAAGCCATGCGACACAAATGATTCAGATTCAAATACTTGCGATATAATTGATATAGCTTCAAATGCAGGCGAAACAAACGAGTTACCTTCAAATCCAAGCGAAACACATGATTTACCTTCAAATCAATGCATAGTAGAAGGCTTTCTTCAAAGCCATGAGACACAAATGATTTAGCTTCACAGACTTGCGATATAAATGATATAGATTCAAATGCAGGCGAAACAAACGAGTTAGCTTCAAATCTGTGCGAAACACATGATTTAGCTTCAAATACATGCGAAACACATGATTTTGTTTCACATCAATGCGAAGTAGTAGACATAGCTTCATATCCATGCGAAACAAATGATTTAACTTCACATACTTGCGATATAAATGATATAGCCTCAAATGCAGGCGAAACAAACGAGTTACCTTCAAATCCAAGCGAAACACATGGTTTAGCTTCATATTCTTGCGAAACAAAATGGTTTAGATTCAGATACTTGTGATAAACATGATTTAGCTTCAAATGCAGGCGAAACAAACGAGATAGTTTCAAATCCATGCGAAACACATGATTTACCTTCAAATCCATGCGAAACACATGATTTAGTTACAAATCAATGCGAAGTAGTAGGCATAGCTTCATATCCATGCGAGAGAAATGATTTAGTTTCACATACTTGCGATATAAATGATATAGCTTCAAATGCAGGCGAAACAAACGAGTTAGCTTCAAATCCAAGCGAAACACATGATTTACCTTCAAATTAATGCGAAGTAGAAGGCTTATCCTCAAAGCCATGCGACACAAATGATTCAGATTCAAATACTTGCGATATAATTGATATAGCTTCAAATGCAGGCGAAACAAACGAGTTAGCTTCAAATCTGTGCGAAACACATGAATTAGCTTCAAATTCATGCGAGACACACGGATTAGCTTCATATTCTTGCGAAACAAATGGTTTAGATTCAGGTACTTGTGATAAACATGATTTAGCGTCAAATGCAGGCGAAACATCGAGTTAGTTTCACATCCATGCGAAACACATGATTTAGCTTCAAATCCATGCGAAACACATGATTTAGTTTCAAATCAATGCGAAGTAGTAGACATAGCTTCATATCCATGCGAAACAAATGATTTAGCTTCACATACTAGCGATATAAATGATATAGCTTCAAATGCAGGCGAAACAAACGAGTTACCTTCAAATCCAAGCGAAACACATGATTTACCTTCAAATTAATGCAAAGAGGAAGGCTTATCTTCAAAGCCATGCGACACAAATCGTTTAGCTTCAAATACTTGCGATATAATTGATAAAGCTTCAAATGCCGGCGAAACAAACGAGTTAGCTTCAAATCCAAGCGAAACACATGATTTAGTGTCAAATCAATGCGAAGTAGAAGCCTTAGCTTCAACTCCATGCGAAACAAATGATTTAG
The DNA here is from genome assembly GCF_051020955.1 of Megalopta genalis. NCBI lineage: Eukaryota > Metazoa > Arthropoda > Insecta > Hymenoptera > Halictidae > Megalopta > Megalopta genalis. The sequence continues at coordinate 54,666 of NW_027477455.1, forward strand.
CTTCACATACTTGCGATATAAATGATATAGCTTCAAATAAGGGCGGAACAAACGAGTTACCTTCAAATCCAAGCGAAATACATGGTTTGGCTTCATATTCTTGCGAAACAAATGGTTTAGATTCAGATAATTGTGATAAACATGATTTAGCTTCAAATGCATGCGAAACAAACGAGTTACCTTCAAATCCAAGCGAAACGCATGATTTACCTTCAAATTAATGCATAGTAGAAGGCTTTCTTCAAAGCCATGAGACACAAATGATTTAGCTTCAAATACTTGCGATATAATTGATATAGCTTCAAATGCAGGCGAAACAAACGAGTTACCTTCAAATCCAAGCGAAACACATGGTTTAGCTTCATATTCTTGCGAAACAAATGGTTTAGATTCAGATACTTGTGATAAACATGATTTAGCTTCAAATGCAGGCGAAACAAACGAGATAGTTTCAAATCCATGCGAAACACATGATTTACCTTCAAATCCATGCGAAACACATGATTTAGTTACAAATCAATGCGAAGTAGTAGGCATAGCTTCATATCCATGCGAAAGAAATGATTTAGTTTCACATACTTGCGATATAAATGATATAGCTTCAAATGCAGGCAAAACAAACGGGTTAGCTTCAAATCCAAGCGAAACACATGATTTACCTTCAAATTAATGCGAAGTAGAAGGCTTATCCTCAAAGCCATGCGACACAAATGATTCAGATTCAAATACTTGCGATATAATTGATATAGCTTCAAATGCAGGCGAAACAAACGAGTTACCTTCAAATCCAAGCGAAACACATGATTTACCTTCAAATCAATGCATAGTAGAAGGCTTTCTTCAAAGCCATGAGACACAAATGATTTAGCTTCAAATACTTGCGATATAATTGATATAGCTTCAAATGCAGGCGAAACAAACGAGTTACCTTCAAATCCAAGCGAAACACATGGTTTAGCTTCATATTCTTGCGAAACAAATGATTTAGCTTCACATACTTGCGATATAAATGATATAGCTTCAAATAAGGGCGGAACAAACGAGTTACCTTCAAATCCAAGAGAAATACATGGTTTAGCTTCATATTCTTGCGAAACAAATGGTTTAGATTCAGATACTTGTGATAAACATGATTTAGCTTGAAATGCAGGCGAAACAAACGAGATAGTTTCAAATCCATGCGAAACACATGATTTACCTTCAAATCCATGCGAAACACATGATTTAGATTCAAATCCATGCGAAACACATGATTTAGTTTCATATCAATGCGAAGTAGTAGACATAGCTTCATATCCATGCGACACAAATGATTTAGCTTCAAATACTTGCGATAGAAGTGATATAGCTTCAATGGAGGCGAAACAAACGAGTTAGCTTCAAAGCCATGCGACACAAATGATTTAGCTTCAAATACTTGCGATATAATTGATACAGCATCAAATGCAGGCGAAACAAACGAGTTAGCTTCAAATCCATGCGAAACACATGATTTAGTGTCAAATCAATGCGAAGTAGAAGCCTTAGCTTCAACTCCATGCGAAACAAATGATTTAGCTTCACAGACTTGCGATATAAATGATATAGCTTCAAATAAGGGCGGAACAAACGAGTTAGCTTCAAATCTGTGCGAAATACATGATTTAGCTTCAAATTCATGCGATGCAGAAGGCTTAGCTTAAAATCCATGCGAAACAAATGATTTAGCTTCACATACTTGCGATATAAATGATATAGCTTCAAATGCAGGCGAAACAAACGAGTTACCTCCAAATCCAAGCGAAACACATGGTTTAGCTTCATATTCTTGCGAAACAAATGGTTTAGATTCAGATACTTGTGATAAACATGATTTAGCTTCAAATCCCTGCGAAACACATGATTTAGATTCAAATCAATGCGAAGCAGAAGGCTTAGCTTCAAATCCATGCGAAACAAATGATTTAGCTTCACATACATGCGATATAAATAATATAGCTTCAAATGCAGGCGAAACAAACGAGTTAGCTTCAAATCCAAGCGAAACACATGATTTAGTTACAAATCAATGCGAAGTAGAAGGTTTAGCTTCAAATCCAAGCGAAACACATGATTTACCTTCAAATTAATGCAAAGTGGAAGGCTTATCCTCAAAGCCATGCGACACAAATGATTTAGCTTCAAATACTTGCCATATAATTGATATAGCTTCAAATGCAGGCAAAACAAACGAGTTAGCTACAAATCTGTGCGAAATACATGATTTAGCTTCAAATTCATGCGAAACACATGGTTTAGCTTCATATTCTTGCGAAACAAATGGTTTAGATTCAGATAATTGTGATAAACTTGATTTGGCTTCAAATGCAGGCGAAACAATCGAGTTACCTTCAAATCCAAGCGAAACACATGATTTACCTTCAAATTAATGCAAAGTAGAAGGCTTATCTTCAAAGCCATGCGACACAAATGATTTAGCTTCAAATACTTGCGATATAATTGATATAGCTTCAAATGCAGGCGAAACAAACGAGTAAGCTTCAAAGCCATGCGACACAAATGATTTAACTTCAAATACTTGCGATATAATTGATACAGCATCAAATGCAGGCGAAACAAACGAGTTAGCTTCAAATCCAAGCGAAACACATGATTTAGCGTCAAATCAATGCGAAGTAGAAGCCTTAGCTTCAACTCCATGCGAAACAAATAATTTAGCTTCACAGACTTGCGATATAAATGATATAGCTTCAAATAAGGGCGAAACAAACGAGTTACCTTCAAGTCCAAGCGAAACCATCAAATACTTGCGATAGATAAGTGATATAAGTGATACAGTTTCAATGCAGGCGAAACAAACGAGTTAGCTTCAAATCTGTGCGAAATACATGATTTAGCTTCAAATTCATGCGAAACACATGGTTTAGCTTCATATTCATGCGAAACAAATGGTTTAGATTCAGATAATTGTGATAAACATGATTTAGCTTCAAATGCAGGCGAAACAAACGAGTTACCTTCAAATCCAAGCGAAACGCATGATTTACCTTCAAATTAATGCATAGTAGAAGGCTTTCTTCAAAGCCATGAGACACAAATGATTTAGCTTCAAATACTTGCGATATAATTGATATAGCTTCAAATGCAGGCGAAACAAACGAGTTACCTTCAAATCCAAGCGAAACACATGGTTTAGCTTCATATTCTTGCGAAACAAATGGTTTAGATTCAGATACTTGTGATAAACATGATTTAGCTTCAAATGCAGGCGAAACAAACGAGATAGTTTCAAATCCATGCGAAACACATGATTTACCTTCAAATCCATGCGAAACACATGATTTAGTTACAAATCAATGCGAAGTAGTAGGCATAGCTTCATATCCATGCGAAAGAAATGATTTAGTTTCACATACTTGCGATATAAATGATATAGCTTCAAATGCAGGCGAAACAAACGGGTTAGCTTCAAATCCAAGCGAAACACATGATTTACCTTCAAATTAATGCGAAGTAGAAGGCTTATCCTCAAAGCCATGCGACACAAATGATTCAGATTCAAATACTTGCGATATAATTGATATAGCTTCAAATGCAGGCGAAACAAACGAGTTACCTTCAAATCCAAGCGAAACACATGATTTACCTTCAAATCAATGCATAGTAGAAGGCTTTCTTCAAAGCCATGAGACACAAATGCTTTAGCTTCACAGACTTGCGATATAAATGATATAGATTCAAATGCAGGCGAAACAAACGAGTTAGCTTCAAATCTGTGCGAAACACATGATTTAGCTTCAAATACATGCGAAACACATGATTTTGTTTCACATCAATGCGAAGTAGTAGACATAGCTTCATATCCATGCGAAACAAATGATTTAGCTTCACATACTTGCGATATAAATGATATAGCCTCAAATGCAGGCGAAACAAACGAGTTACCTTCAAATCCAAGCGAAACACATGGTTTAGCTTCATATTCTTGCGAAACAAAATGGTTTAGATTCAGATACTTGTGATAAACATGATTTAGCTTCAAATGCAGGCGAAACAAACGAGATAGTTTCAAATCCATGCGAAACACATGATTTACCTTCAAATCCATGCGAAACACATGATTTACCTTCAAATCCATGCGAAACACATGATTTAGTTACAAATCAATGCGAAGTAGTAGGCATAGCTTCATATCCATGCGAGAGAAATGATTTAGTTTCACATACTTGCGATATAAATGATATAGCTTCAATGCAGGCGAAACAAACGAGTTAGCTTCAAAGCCATGCGACACAAATGATTTAGCTTCAAATACTTGCGATATAATTGATACAGCATCAAATGCAGGCGAAACAAACGAGTTAGCTTCAAATCCATGCGAAACACATGATTTAGTGTCAAATCAATGCGAAGTAGAAGCCTTAGCTTCAACTCCATGCGAAACAAATGATTTAGCTTCACAGACTTGCGATATAAATGATATAGCTTCAAATAAGGGCGGAACAAACGAGTTAGCTTCAAATCTGTGCGAAATACATGATTTAGCTTCAAATTCATGCGATGCAGAAGGCTTAGCTTAAAATCCATGCGAAACAAATGATTTAGCTTCACATACTTGCGATATAAATGATATAGCTTCAAATGCAGGCGAAACAAACGAGTTACCTCCAAATCCAAGCGAAACACATGGTTTAGCTTCATATTCTTGCGAAACAAATGGTTTAGATTCAGATACTTGTGATAAACATGATTTAGATTCAAATGCAGGCGAAACAAACGAGATAGTTTCAAATCCATGCGAAACACACGATTTACCTTCAAATCCATGCGAAACACATGATTTAGTTACAAATCAATGCGAAGTAGTAGGCATAGCTTCATATCCATGCGAAAGAAATGATTTAGTTTCACATACTTGCGATATAAATGATATAGCTTCAAATGCAGGCGAAACAAACGAGTTAGCTTCAAATCCAAGCGAAACACATGATTTACCTTCAAATTAATGCAAAGTAGAAGGCTTATCTTCAAAGCCATGCGACACAAATGATTTAGCTTCAAATACTTGCGATATAATTGATATAGCTTCAATGCAGGCGAAACAAACGAGTTAGCTTCAAAGCCATGCGACACAAATGATTTAGCTTCAAATACTTGCGATATAATTGATACAGCATCAAATGCAGGCGAAACAAACGAGTTAGCTTCAAATCCATGCGAAACACATGATTTAGTGTCAAATCAATGCGAAGTAGAAGCCTTAGCTTCAACTCCATGCGAAACAAATGATTTAGCTTCACATACTTGCGATATAAATGATATAGCTTCAAATGCAGGCGAAACAAACGAGTTACCTCCAAATCCAAGCGAAACACATGGTTTAGCTTCATATTCTTGCGAAACAAATGGTTTAGATTCAGATACTTGTGATAAACATGATTTAGATTCAAATGCAGGCGAAACAAACGAGATAGTTTCAAATCCATGCGAAACACACGATTTACCTTCAAATTAATGCAAAGTAGAAGGCTTATCTTCAAAGCCATGCGACACAAATGATTTAGCTTCAAATACTTGCGATATAATTGATATAGCTTCAAATGCAGGCGAAACAAACGAGTTATCTTCAAATCTGTGCGAAACACATTACTTAGCTTCAAATTCATGCGAAACACATGGTTTAGCTTCATATTCTTGCGAAACAAATGGTTTAGATTCAGGTACTTGTGATAAACATGATTTAGCTTCAAATGCAGGCGAAACATCGAGTTAGTTTCACATCCATGCGAAACACATGATTTACCTTCAAATTAATGCAAAGTGGAAGGCTTATCTTCAAAGCCATGCAACACAAATGATTTAGCTTCAAATACTTGCAATATAATTGATATAGCATCAAATGCAGGCGAAACAAACGAGTTACCTTCAAATCCAAGCGAAACACATGGTTTAGCTTCATATTCTTGCGAAAGAAATGGTTTAGATTCAGATACTTGTGATAAACATGATTTAGCTTCAAATGCAGGCGAAACAAACGAGATAGTTTCAAATCCATGCGAAACACATGATTTACCTTCAAATCCATGCGAAACACATGATTTAGTTACAAATCAATGCGAAGTAGTAGGCATAGCTTCATATCCATGCGAAAGAAATGATTTAGTTTCACATACTTGCGATATAAATGATATAGCTTCAAATGCAGGCGAAACAAACGAGTTAGCTTCAAATCCAAGCGAAACACATGATTTACCTTCAAATTAATGTGAAGTAGAAGGCTTATCCTGAAAGCCATGCGACACAAATGATTCAGATTCAAATACTTGCGATATAATTGATATAGCATCAAATGCAGGCGAAACAAACGAGTTACCTTCAAATACAAGCGAAACACATGATTTACCTTCAAATTAATGCAAAGTAGAAGGCTTATCTTCAAAGCCATGCGACACAAATGATTTAGCTTCAAATACTTGCGATATAATTGATATAGCTTCAAATGCAGGCGAAACAAACGAGTTAGCTTCAAATCTGTGCGAAACAAATGACTTAGCTTCAAATTCATGCGAAACACACGGTTTAGCTTCATATTCTTGCGAAACAAATTGTTTAGATTCAGGTACTTGTGATAAACATGATTTAGCTTCAAATGCAGGCGAAACATCGAGTTAGTTTCACATCCATGCGAAACACATGATTTAGCTTCAAATCCATGCGAAACACATGATTTAGTTTCATATCAATGCGAAGTAGTAGACATAGCTTCATATCCATGCGACACAAATGATTTAGCTTCAAATACTTGCGATAGAAGTGATATAGCTTCAATGCAGGCGAAACAAACGAGTTAGCTTCAAAACAATGCGACACAAATGATTTAGCTTCAAATACTTGCGATATAATTGATACAGCATCAAATGCAGGCGAAACAAACGAGTTAGCTTCAAATCCATGCGAAACACATGATTTAGTGTCAAATCAATGCGAAGTAGAAGCCTTAGCTTCAACTCCATGCGAAACAAATGATTTAGCTTCACAGACTTGCGATATACATGATATAGCTTCAAATAAGGGCGGAACAAACGAGTTAGCTTCAAATCTGTGCGAAATACATGATTTAGCTTCAAATTCATGCGATGCAGAAGGCTTAGCTTAAAATCCATGCGAAACAAATGATTTAGCTTCACATACTTGCGATATAAATGATATAGCTTCAAATGCAGGCGAAACAAACGAGTTACCTCCAAATCCAAGCGAAACACATGGTTTAGCTTCATATTCTTGCGAAACAAATGGTTTAGATTCAGATACTTGTGATAAACATGATTTAGCTTCAAATGCAGGCGAAACAAACGAGATAGTTTCAAATTCATGCGAAACACACGATTTACCTTCAAATCCATGCAAAACACATGATTTAGTTACAAATCAATGCGAAGTAGTAGGCATAGCTTCATATCCATGCGAAAGAAATGATTTAGTTCCACATACTTGCGATATAAATGATATAGCTTCAAATGCAGGCGAAACAAACGAGTTACCTTCAAATCCAAGCGAAACACATGATTAACCTTCAAATTAATGCAAAGTAGAAGGCTTATCTTCAAAGCCATGCGACACAAATGATTTAGCTTCAAATACTTGCGATATAATTGATATAGCTTCAAATGCAGGCGAAACAAACGAGTTACCTTCAAATCCAAGCGAAACACATGATTTACCTTCAAATCAATGCATAGTAGAAGGCTTTCTTCAAAGCCATGAGACACAAATGCTTTAGCTTCACAGACTTGCGATATAAATGATATAGATTCAAATGCAGGCGAAACAAACGAGTTAGCTTCAAATCCAAGCGAAACACATGATTTAGTTACAAATCAATGCGAAGTAGAAGGTTTAGCTTCAAATCCAAGCGAAACACATGATTTACCTTCAAATTAATGCAAAGTGGAAGGCTTATCCTCAAAGCCATGCGACACAAATGATTTAGCTTCAAATACTTGCCATATAATTGATATAGCTTCAAATGCAGGCAAAACAAACGAGTTAGCTACAAATCTGTGCGAAATACACGATTTAGCTTCAAATTCATGCGAAACACATGGTTTAGCTTCATATTCTTGCGAAACAAATGGTTTAGATTCAGATAATTGTGATAAACTTGATTTGGCTTCAAATGCAGGCGAAACAATCGAGTTACCTTCAAATCCAAGCGAAACACATGATTTACCTTCAAATTAATGCAAAGTAGAAGGCTTATCTTCAAAGCCATGCGACACAAATGATTTAGCTTCAAATACTTGCGATATAATTGATATAGCTTCAAATGCAGGCGAAACAAACGAGTAAGCTTCAAAGCCATGCGACACAAATGATTTAACTTCAAATACTTGCGATATAATTGATACAGCATCAAATGCAGGCGAAACAAACGAGTTAGCTTCAAATCCAAGCGAAACACATGATTTAGCGTCAAATCAATGCGAAGTAGAAGCCTTAGCTTCAACTCCATGCGAAACAAATAATTTAGCTTCACAGACTTGCGATATAAATGATATAGCTTCAAATAAGGGCGAAACAAACGAGTTACCTTCAAGTCCAAGCGAAACCATCAAATACTTGCGATAGATAAGTGATATAAGTGATACAGTTTCAATGCAGGCGAAACAAACGAGTTAGCTTCAAATCTGTGCGAAATACATGATTTAGCTTCAAATTCATGCGAAACACATGGTTTAGCTTCATATTCATGCGAAACAAATGGTTTAGATTCAGATAATTGTGATAAACATGATTTAGCTTCAAATGCAGGCGAAACAAACGAGATAGTTTCAAATCCATGCGAAACACATGATTTACCTTCAAATCCATGCGAAACACATGATTTAGTTACAAATCAATGCGAAGTAGTAGGCATAGCTTCATATCCATGCGAAAGAAATGATTTAGTTTCACATACTTGCGATATAAATGATATAGCTTCAAATGCAGGCGAAACAAACGGGTTAGCTTCAAATCCAAGCGAAACACATGATTTACCTTCAAATTAATGCGAAGTAGAAGGCTTATCCTCAAAGCCATGCGACACAAATGATTCAGATTCAAATACTTGCGATATAATTGATATAGCTTCAAATGCAGGCGAAACAAACGAGTTACCTTCAAATCCAAGCGAAACACATGATTTACCTTCAAATCAATGCATAGTAGAAGGCTTTCTTCAAAGCCATGAGACACAAATGCTTTAGCTTCACAGACTTGCGATATAAATGATATAGATTCAAATGCTGGCGAAACAAACGAGTTAGCTTCAAATCTGTGCGAAACACATGATTTAGCTTCAAATACATGCGAAACACATGATTTTGTTTCACATCAATGCGAAGTAGTAGACATAGCTTCATATCCATGCGAAACAAATGATTTAGCTTCACATACTTGCGATATAAATGATATAGCCTCAAATGCAGGCGAAACAAACGAGTTACCTTCAAATCCAAGCGAAACACATGGTTTAGCTTCATATTCTTGCGAAACAAAATGGTTTAGACTCAGATACTTGTGATAAACATGATTTAGCTTCAAATGCAGGCGAAACAAACGAGATAGTTTCAAATCCATGCGAAACACATGATTTACCTTCAAATCCATGCGAAACACATGATTTACCTTCAAATCCATGCGAAACACATGATTTAGTTACAAATCAATGCGAAGTAGTAGGCATAGCTTCATATCCATGCGAGAGAAATGATTTAGTTTCACATACTTGCGATATAAATGATATAGCTTCAATGCAGGCGAAACAAACGAGTTAGCTTCAAAGCCATGCGACACAAATGATTTAGCTTCAAATACTTGCGATATAATTGATACAGCATCAAATGCAGGCGAAACAAACGAGTTAGCTTCAAATCCATGCGAAACACATGATTTAGTGTCAAATCAATGCGAAGTAGAAGCCTTAGCTTCAACTCCATGCGAAACAAATGATTTAGCTTCACAGACTTGCGATATAAATGATATAGCTTCAAATAAGGGCGGAACAAACGAGTTAGCTTCAAATCTGTGCGAAATACATGATTTAGCTTCAAATTCATGCGATGCAGAAGGCTTAGCTTAAAATCCATGCGAAACAAATGATTTAGCTTCACATACTTGCGATATAAATGATATAGCTTCAAATGCAGGCGAAACAAACGAGTTACCTCCAAATCCAAGCGAAACACATGGTTTAGCTTCATATTCTTGCGAAACAAATGGTTTAGATTCAGATACTTGTGATAAACATGATTTAGATTCAAATGCAGGCGAAACAAACGAGATAGTTTCAAATCCATGCGAAACACACGATTTACCTTCAAATCCATGCGAAACACATGATTTAGTTACAAATCAATGCGAAGTAGTAGGCATAGCTTCATATCCATGCGAAAGAAATGATTTAGTTTCACATACTTGCGATATAAATGATATAGCTTCAAATGCAGGCGAAACAAACGAGTTAGCTTCAAATCCAAGCGAAACACATGATTTACCTTCAAATTAATGCAAAGTAGAAGGCTTATCTTCAAAGCCATGCGACACAAATGATTTAGCTTCAAATACTTGCGATATAATTGATATAGCTTCAATGCAGGCGAAACAAACGAGTTAGCTTCAAAGCCATGCGACACAAATGATTTAGCTTCAAATACTTGCGATATAATTGATACAGCATCAAATGCAGGCGAAACAAACGAGTTAGCTTCAAATCCATGCGAAACACATGATTTAGTGTCAAATCAATGCGAAGTAGAAGCCTTAGCTTCAACTCCATGCGAAACAAATCATTTAGCTTCACATACTTGCGATATAAATGATATAGCTTCAAATGCAGGCGAAACAAACGAGTTACCTCCAAATCCAAGCGAAACACATGGTTTAGCTTCATATTCTTGCGAAACAAATGGTTTAGATTCAGATACTTGTGATAAACATGATTTAGATTCAAATGCAGGCGAAACAAACGAGATAGTTTCAAATCCATGCGAAACACACGATTTACCTTCAAATTAATGCAAAGTAGAAGGCTTATCTTCAAAGCCATGCGACACAAATGATTTAGCTTCAAATACTTGCGATATAATTGATATAGCTTCAAATGCAGGCGAAACAAACGAGTTAGCTTCAAATCTGTGCGAAACACATTACTTAGCTTCAAATTCATGCGAAACACATGGTTTAGCTTCATATTCTTGCGAAACAAATGGTTTAGATTCAGGTACTTGTGATAAACATGATTTAGCTTCAAATGCAGGCGAAACATCGAGTTAGTTTCACATCCATGCGAAACACATGATTTACCTTCAAATTAATGCAAAGTGGAAGGCTTATCTTCAAAGCCATGCAACACAAATGATTTAGCTTCAAATACTTGCAATATAATTGATATAGCATCAAATGCAGGCGAAACAAACGAGTTACCTTCAAATCCAAGCGAAACACATGGTTTAGCTTCATATTCTTGCGAAAGAAATGGTTTAGATTCAGATACTTGTGATAAACATGATTTAGCTTCAAATGCAGGCGAAACAAACGAGATAGTTTCAAATCCATGCGAAACACATGATTTACCTTCAAATCCATGCGAAACACATGATTTAGTTACAAATCAATGCGAAGTAGTAGGCATAGCTTCATATCCATGCGAAAGAAATGATTTAGTTTCACATACTTGCGATATAAATGATATAGCTTCAAATGCAGGCGAAACAAACGAGTTAGCTTCAAATCCAAGCGAAACACATGATTTACCTTCAAATTAATGTGAAGTAGAAGGCTTATCCTGAAAGCCATGCGACACAAATGATTCAGATTCAAATACTTGCGATATAATTGATATAGCATCAAATGCAGGCGAAACAAACGAGTTACCTTCAAATACAAGCGAAACACATGATTTACCTTCAAATTAATGCAAAGTAGAAGGCTTATCTTCAAAGCCATGCGACACAAATGATTTAGCTTCAAATACTTGCGATATAATTGATATAGCTTCAAATGCAGGCGAAACAAACGAGTTAGCTTCAAATCTGTGCGAAACAAATGACTTAGCTTCAAATTCATGCGAAACACACGGTTTAGCTTCATATTCTTGCGAAACAAATGGTTTAGATTCAGGTACTTGTGATAAACATGATTTAGCTTCAAATGCAGGCGAAACATCGAGTTAGTTTCACATCCATGCGAAACACATGATTTAGCTTCAAATCCATGCGAAACACATGATTTAGTTTCATATCAATGCGAAGTAGTAGACATAGCTTCATATCCATGCGACACAAATGATTTAGCTTCAAATACTTGCGATAGAAGTGATATAGCTTCAATGCAGGCGAAACAAACGAGTTAGCTTCAAAACCATGCGACACAAATGATTTAGCTTCAAATACTTGCGATATAATTGATACAGCATCAAATGCAGGCGAAACAAACGAGTTAGCTTCAAATCCATGCGAAACACATGATTTAGTGTCAAATCAATGCGAAGTAGAAGCCTTAGCTTCAACTCCATGCGAAACAAGTGATTTAGCTTCACAGACTTGCGATATACATGATATAGCTTCAAATAAGGGCGGAACAAACGAGTTAGCTTCAAATCTGTGCGAAACACATTACTTAGCTTCAAATTCATGCGAAACACATGGTTTAGCTTCATATTCTTGCGAAACAAATGGTTTAGATTCAGGTACTTGTGATAAACATGATTTAGCTTCAAATGCAGGCGAAACATCGAGTTAGTTTCACATCCATGCGAAACACATGATTTAGATTCAAATCCATGCGAAACACATGATTTAGTTTCATATCAATGCGAAGTAGTAGACATAGCTTCATATCCATGCGAAAGAAATGATTTAGTTTCACATACTTGCGATATAAATGATATAGCTTCAAATGCAGGCGAAACAAACGAGTTAGCTTCAAATCCAAGCGAAACACATGATTTACCTTCAAATTAATGCAAAGTAGAAGGCTTATCTTCAAAGCCATGCGACACAAATGATTTAGCTTCAAATACTTGCGATATAATTGATATAGCTTCAATGCAGGCGAAACAAACGAGTTAGCTTCAAAGCCATGCGACACAAATGATTTAGCTTCAAATACTTGCGATATAATTGATACAGCATCAAATGCAGGCGAAACAAACGAGTTAGCTTCAAATCCATGCGAAACACATGATTTAGTGTCAAATCAATGCGAAGTAGAAGCCTTAGCTTCAACTCCATGCGAAACAAATGATTTAGCTTCACAGACTTGCGATATAAATGATATAGCTTCAAATAAGGGCGGAACAAACGAGTTAGCTTCAAATCTGTGCGAAATACATGATTTAGCTTCAAATTCATGCGATGCAGAAGGCTTAGCTTAAAATCCATGCGAAACAAATGATTTAGCTTCACATACTTGCGATATAAATGATATAGCTTCAAATGCAGGCGAAACAAACGAGTTACCTCCAAATCCAAGCGAAACACATGGTTTAGCTTCATATTCTTGCGAAACAAATGGTTTAGATTCAGATACTTGTGATAAACATGATTTAGATTCAAATGCAGGCGAAACAAACGAGATAGTTTCAAATCCATGCGAAACACACGATTTACCTTCAAATTAATGCAAAGTAGAAGGCTTATCTTCAAAGCCATGCGACAAAAAATGATTTAGCTTCAAATACTTGCGATATAATTGATATAGCTTCAAATGCAGGCGAAACAAACGAGTTAGCTTCAAATCTGTGCGAAACACATTACTTAGCTTCAAATTCATGCGAAACACATGGTTTAGCTTCATATTCTTGCGAAACAAATGGTTTAGATTCAGGTACTTGTGATAAACATGATTTAGCTTCAAATGCAGGCGAAACATCGAGTTAGTTTCACATCCATGCGAAACACATGATTTACCTTCAAATTAATGCAAAGTGGAAGGCTTATCTTCAAAGCCATGCAACACAAATGATTTAGCTTCAAATACTTGCAATATAATTGATATAGCATCAAATGCAGGCGAAACAAACGAGTTATCTTCAAATCCCAGCGAAACACATGGTTTAGTTTCAAATCAATGCGAAGTAGAAGGTTTAGCTTCACATACATGAGAAACAAATGATTTAGCTTCAGATAATTGCGATATAATTGATAAAGCTTCAAATGCAGGCGAAACAAACGAGTTAGATTCAAATCCAAGCAAAACAGATGATTTAGTTTCAAATCAATGCGAAGCAGAAGGCTTAGCTTCAAATCTATGCGAAACAAATGATTTAGTTTCACATACTTGCGATATAAATGATATAGCTTCAAATGCAGGCGAAACAAACGAGTTAGCTTCAAATCCAAGCGAAACACATGATTTAGTTACAAATCAATGCGAAGTAGAAGGTTTAGCTTCAAATAAAAGCGAAACACATGATTTACCTTCAAATTAATGCAAAGTGGAAGGCTTATCCTCAAAGTCATGCGACACAAATGATTTAGCTTCAAATACTTGCCATATAATTGATATAGCTTCTAACGCAGGCAAAACAAACGAGTTAGCTTCAAATCTGTGCGACATACATGATTTAGCTTCAAATTCATGCGAAACACATGGTTTAGCTTCATATTCTTGCGAAACAAATGGTTTAGATTCAGATAATTGTGATAAACATGATTTGGCTTCAAATGCAGGCAAAACAATCGAGTTACCTTCAAATCCAAGCGAAACACATGATTTACCTTCAAATTAATGCAAAGTAGAAGGCTTATCTTCAAAGCCATGCGACACAAATGATTTAGCTTCAAATAATTGCGATATAATTGATATAGCTTCAAATGCAGGCGAAACAAACGAGTTACCTTCAAATCCAAGCGAAACACATGGTTTAGCTTCATATTCTTGCCAAACAAATGATTTAGCTTCAAATACTTGCGATATAATTGATATAGCTTCAAATGCAGGCGAAACAAACGAGTTACCTTCAAATCCAAGCGAAACACATGGTTTAGCTTCATATTCTTGCGAAAGAAATGGTTTAGATTCAGATACTTGTGATAAACATGATTTAGCTTCAAATGCAGGCGAAACAAACGAGATAGTTTCAAATCCATGCGAAACACATGATTTACCTTCAAATCCATGCGAAACACATGATTTAGTTACAAATCAATGCGAAGTAGTAGGCATAGCTTCATATCCATGCGAAAGAAATGATTTAGTTTCACATACTTGCGATATAAATGATATAGCTTCAAATAAAGGCGAAACAAACGAGTTAGCTTCAAATCCAAGCGAAACACATGATTTACCTTCAAATTAATGTGAAGTAGAAGGCTTATCCTGAAAGCCATGCGACACAAATGATTCAGATTCAAATACTTGCGATATAATTGATATAGCATCAAATGCAGGCGAAACAAACGAGTTACCTTCAAATACAAGCGAAACACATGATTTACCTTCAAATTAATGCAAAGTAGAAGGCTTATCTTCAAAGCCATGCGACACAAATGATTTAGCTTCAAATACTTGCGATATAATTGATATAGCTTCAAATGCAGGCGAAACAAACGAGTTAGCTTCAAATCTGTGCGAAACAAATGACTTAGCTTCAAATTCATGCGAAACACACGGTTTAGCTTCATATTCTTGCGAAACAAATGGTTTAGATTCAGGTACTTGTGATAAACATGATTTAGCTTCAAATGCAGGCGAAACATCGAGTTAGTTTCACATCCATGCGAAACACATGATTTAGATTCAAATCCATGCGAAACACATGATTTAGTTTCATATCAATGCGAAGTAGTAGACATAGCTTCATATCCATGCGACACAAATGATTTAGCTTCAAATACTTGCGATAGAAGTGATATAGCTTCAATGCAGGCGAAACAAACGAGTTAGCTTCAAAACCATGCGACACAAATGATTTAGCTTCAAATACTTGCGATATAATTGATACAGCATCAAATGCAGGCGAAACAAACGAGTTAGCTTCAAATCCATGCGAAACACATGATTTAGTGTCAAATCAATGCGAAGTAGAAGCCTTAGCTTCAACTCCATGCGAAACAAATGATTTAGCTTCACAGACTTGCGATATACATGATATAGCTTCAAATAAGGGCGGAACAAACGAGTTAGCTTCAAATCTGTGGGAAATACATGATTTAGCTTCAAATTCATGCGATGCAGAAGGCTTAGCTTAAAATCCATGCGAAACAAATGATTTAGCTTCACATACTTGCGATATAAATGATATAGCTTCAAATGCAGGCGAAACAAACGAGTTACCTCCAAATCCAAGCGAAACACATGGTTTAGCTTCATATTCTTGCGAAACAAATGGTTTAGATTCAGATACTTGTGATAAACATGATTTAGCTTCAAATGCAGGCGAAACAAACGAGATAGTTTCAAATTCATGCGAAACACACGATTTACCTTCAAATCCATGCGAAACACATGATTTAGTTACAAATCAATGCGAAGTAGTAGGCATAGCTTCATATCCATGCGAAAGAAATGATTTAGTTTCACATACTTGCGATATAAATGATATAGCTTCAAATGCAGGCGAAACAAACGAGTTAGCTTCAAATCCAAGCGAAACACATGATTTACCTTCAAATTAATGCAAAGTAGAAGGCTTATCTTCAAAGCCATGCGACACAAATGATTTAGCTTCAAATACTTGCGATATAATTGATATAGCTTCAATGCAGGCGAAACAAACGAGTTAGCTTCAAAGCCATGCGACACAAATGATTTAGCTTCAAATACTTGCGATATAATTGATACAGCATCAAATGCAGGCGAAACAAACGAGTTAGCTTCAAATCCATGCGAAACACATGATTTAGTGTCAAATCAATGCGAAGTAGAAGCCTTAGCTTCAACTCCATGCGAAACAAATGATTTAGCTTCACAGACTTGCGATATAAATGATATAGCTTCAAATAAGGGCGGAACAAACGAGTTAGCTTCAAATCTGTGCGAAATACATGATTTAGCTTCAAATTCATGCGATGCAGAAGGCTTAGCTTAAAATCCATGCGAAACAAATGATTTAGCTTCACATACTTGCGATATAAATGATATAGCTTCAAATGCAGGCGAAACAAACGAGTTACCTCCAAATCCAAGCGAAACACATGGTTTAGCTTCATATTCTTGCGAAACAAATGGTTTAGATTCAGATACTTGTGATAAACATGATTTAGATTCAAATGCAGGCGAAACAAACGAGATAGTTTCAAATCCATGCGAAACACACGATTTACCTTCAAATTAATGCAAAGTAGAAGGCTTATCTTCAAAGCCATGCGACACAAATGATTTAGCTTCAAATACTTGCGATATAATTGATATAGCTTCAAATGCAGGCGAAACAAACGAGTTAGCTTCAAATCTGTGCGAAACACATTACTTAGCTTCAAATTCATGCGAAACACATGGTTTAGCTTCATATTCTTGCGAAACAAATGGTTTAGATTCAGGTACTTGTGATAAACATGATTTAGCTTCAAATGCAGGCGAAACATCGAGTTAGTTTCACATCCATGCGAAACACATGATTTACCTTCAAATTAATGCAAAGTGGAAGGCTTATCTTCAAAGCCATGCAACACAAATGATTTAGCTTCAAATACTTGCAATATAATTGATATAGCATCAAATGCAGGCGAAACAAACGAGTTA
>NW_027477456.1:0-72309 GCF_051020955.1 Megalopta genalis
AAATTAAGAATTTATAGTAAATTAAGAATTTATAGTAAATTAAGAATTTATAGTAAATTAAGAATTTATAGTAAATTAAGAATTTATATCCTAGTAAATTAAGAATTTATAGTAAATTAAGAATTTATATGATGGTAAATTAAGAATTTATAGTAAATTAAGAATTTATAGTAAATTAAGAATTTATATCCTAGTAAATTATTTTATTGTATAAATATTACAATTAAATTAAAAATTTATAGTAATTTGAATATTGTTGTTTTAAAAATACCTAATAAATTATAATCCTAACGTTTATGGTAACAACGAACAACGAACAACGAACAACGAACAACGAACAACGAACAACGAACAACGAACAACGAACAACGAACAACGAACAACGAACAACGAACAACGAACAACGAACAACGAACAACGAACAACGAACAACGAACAACGAACAACAAACAACAAACAACAAACAACAAACAACAAACAACAAACAACAAACAACAAACAACAAACAACAAACAACAAACAACAAACAACAAACAACAAACAACAAACAACAAACAACAAACAACAAACAACAAACAACAAACAACAAACAACAAACAACAAACAACAAACAACAAACAACAAACAACAAACAACAAACAACAAACAACAAACAACAAACAACAAACAACAAACAACAAACAACAAACAACAAACAACAAACAACAAACAACAAACAACAAACAACAAACAACAAACAACAAACAACAAACAACAAACAACAAACAACAAACAACAAACAACAAACAACAAACAACAAACAACAAACAACAAACAACAAACAACAAACAACAAACAACAAACAACAAACAACAAACAACAAACAACAAACAACAAACAACAAACAACAAACAACAAACAACAAACAACAAACAACAAACAACAAACAACAAACAACAAACAACAAACAACAAACAACAAACAACAAACAACAAACAACAAACAACAAACAACAAACAACAAACAACAAACAACAAACAACAAACAACAAACACAAACAACAAACAACAAACAACAAACAACAAACAACAAACAACAAACAACAAACAAACAACAACAACAAACAACAAACAACAAACAACAAACAACAAACAACAAACAACAAACAACAAACAACAAACAACAAACAACAAACAACAAACAACAAACAACAAACAACAAACAACAAACAACAAACAACAAACAACAAACAACAAACAACAAACAACAAACAACAAACAACAAACAACAAACAACAAACAACAAACAACAAACAACAAACAACAAACAACAAACAACAAACAACAAACAACAAACAACAAACAACAAACAACAAACAACAAACAACAAACAACAAACAACAAACAACAAACAACAAACAACAAACAACAAACAACAAACAACAAACAACAAACAACAAACAACAAACAACAAACAACAAACAACAAACAACAACAACAAACAACAAACAACAAACAACAAACAACAAACAACAAACAACAAACAACAAACAACAAACAACAAACAACAAACAACAAACAACAAACAACAAACAACAAACAACAAACAACAAACAACAAACAACAAACAACAAACAACAAACAACAAACAACAAACAACAAACAACAACAACAACAAACAACAAACAACAAACAACAAACAACAAACAACAAACAACAAACAACAAACAACAAACAACAAACAACAAACAACAAACAACAAACAACAAACAACAAACAACAAACAACAAACAACAAACAACAACAACAAACAACAAAACAACAAACAACAAACAACAAACAACAAACAACACAACAAACAACAAACAACAAACAACAAACAACAAACAACAACAACAAACAACAAACAACAAACAACAAACAACAAACAACAAACAACAAACAACAAACAACAAACAACAAACAACAAACAACAAACAACAAACAACAACAACAAACAACAAACAACAAACAACAAACAACAAACAACAAACAACAAACAACAAACAACAACAACAAACAACAAACAACAAACAACAAACAACAAACAACAAACAACAAACAACAAACAACAAACAACAAACAACAAACAACAAACAACAAACAACAAACAACAACAACAAACAACAAACAACAAACAACAAACAACAAACAACAAACAACAAACACAAACAACAACAACAAACAACAAACAACAAACAACAACAACAAACAACAAACAACAAACAACAAACAACAAACAACACAACAACAACAAACAACAAACAACAAACAACAAACAACAAACAACAAACAACAAACAACAAACAACAAACAACAAACAACAAACAACAACAACAACACAACAACAAACAACAAACAACAAACAACAAACAACAAACAACAAACAACAAACAACAAACAACAAACAACAAACAACAAACAACAAACAACAAACAACAAACAACAAACAACAAACAACAAACAACAAACAACAAACAACAAACAACAACAACAAACAACAAACAACAAACAACAAACAACAAACAACAAACAACAACAACAAACAACAAACAACAAACAACAAACAACAAACAACAAACAACAAACAACAACAACAACAAACAACAAACAACAAACAACAACAAACAACAAACAACAAACAACAAACAACAAACAACAAACAACAAACAACAAACAACAAACAACAAACAACAAACAACAAACAACAAACAACAAACAACAAACAACAAACAACAAACAACAAACAACAAACAACAAACAACAAACAACAAACAACAAACAACAAACAACAAACAACAAACAACAAACAACAAACAACAAACAACAAACAACAACACAACAACAAACAACAAACAAACAACAAACAACAAACAACAAACAACAAACAACAAACAACAAACAACAAACAACAAACAACAAACAACAAACAACAAACAACAAACAACAAACAACAAACAACAAACAACAAACAACAACAACAAACAACAAACAACAAACAACAAACAACAAACAACAAACAACAAACAACAAACAACAAACAACAAACAACAAACAACAAACAACAAACAACAAACAACAAACAACAAACAACAAACAACAAACAACAAACAACAAACAACAAACAACAAACAACAAACAACAAACAACAAACAACAAACAACAAACAACAAACAACAAACAACAAACAACAAACAACAAACAACAAACAACAAACAACAAACAACAAACAACAAACAACAAACAACAAACAACAAACAACAAACAACAAACAACAAACAACAAACAACAAACAACAAACAACAAACAACAAACAACAAACAACAAACAACAAACAACAAACAACAAACAACAAACAACAAACAACAAACAACAAACAACAAACAACAAACAACAAACAACAAACAACAAACAACAAACAACAAACAACAAACAACAAACAACAAACAACAAACAACAAACAACAAACAACAAACAACAAACAACAAACAACAAACAACAAACAACAAACAACAAACAACAAACAACAAACAACAAACAACAAACAACAAACAACAAACAACAAACAACAAACAACAAACAACAAACAACAAACAACAAACAACAAACAACAAACAACAAACAACAAACAACAAACAACAAACAACAAACAACAAACAACAAACAACAAACAACAAACAACAAACAACAAACAACAAACAACAAACAACAAACAACAAACAACAAACAACAAACAACAAACAACAAACAACAAACAACAAACAACAAACAACAAACAACAAACAACAAACAACAAACAACAAACAACAAACAACAAACAACAAACAACAAACAACAAACAACAAACAACAAACAACAAACAACAAACAACAAACAACAAACAACAAACAACAAACAACAAACAACAAACAACAAACAACAAACAACAAACAACAAACAACAAACAACAAACAACAAACAACAAACAACAAACAACAAACAACAAACAACAAACAACAAACAACAAACAACAAACAACAAACAACAAACAACAAACAACAAACAACAAACAACAAACAACAAACAACAAACAACAAACAACAAACAACAAACAACAAACAACAAACAACAAACAACAAACAACAAACAACAAACAACAAACAACAAACAACAAACAACAAACAACAAACAACAAACAACAAACAACAAACAACAAACAACAAACAACGAACAACGAACAACGAACAACGAACAACGAACAACGAACAACAAACAACAAACAACAAACAACAAACAACAAACAACAAACAACAAACAACAAACAACAAACAACAAACAACAAACAACAAACAACAAACAACAAACAACAAACAACAAACAACAAACAACAAACAACAAACAACAAACAACAAACAACAAACAACAAACAACAAACAACAAACAACAAACAACAAACAACAAACAACAAACAACAAACAACAAACAACAAACAACAAACAACAAACAACAAACAACAAACAACAAACAACAAACAACAAACAACAAACAACAAACAACAAACAACAAACAACAAACAACAAACAACAAACAACAAACAACAAACAACAAACAACAAACAACAAACAACAAACAACAAACAACAAACAACAAACAACAAACAACAAACAACAAACAACAAACAACAAACAACAAACAACAAACAACAAACAACAAACAACAAACAACAAACAACAAACAACAAACAACAAACAACAAACAACAAACAACAAACAACAAACAACAAACAACAAACAACAAACAACAAACAACAAACAACAAACAACAAACAACAAACAACAAACAACAAACAACAAACAACAAACAACAAACAACAAACAACAAACAACAAACAACAAACAACAAACAACAAACAACAAACAACAAACAACAAACAACAAACAACAAACAACAAACAACAAACAACAAACAACAAACAACAAACAACAAACAACAAACAACAAACAACAAACAACAAACAACAAACAACAAACAACAAACAACAAACAACAAACAACAAACAACAAACAACAAACAACAAACAACAAACAACAAACAACAAACAACAAACAACAAACAACAAACAACAAACAACAAACAACAAACAACAAACAACAAACAACAAACAACAAACAACAAACAACAAACAACAAACAACAAACAACAAACAACAAACAACAAACAACAAACAACAAACAACAAACAACGAACAACGAAGAACAAACAACGAAGAACAAACAACAAACAACCATCAACAAACAACAAACAACAAACAACAAACAACAAACAACAAACAACAAACAACAAACAACAAACAACAAACAACAAACAACAAACAACAAACAACAAACAACAAACAACAAACAACAAACAACAAACAACAAACAACAAACAACAAACAACAAACAACAAACAACGAAGAACAAACAACAAACAACGAAGAACAAACAACAAACAACGAAGAACAAACAACAAACAACGAAGAACAAACAACAAACAACGAAGAACAAACAACAAACAACGAAGAACAAACAACAAACAACGAAGAACAAACAACAAACAACGAAGAACAAACAACAAACAACGAAGAACAAACAACAAACAACGAAGAACAAACAACAAACAACGAAGAACAAACAACAAACAACGAAGAACAAACAACAAACAACGAAGAACAAACAACAAACAACGAAGAACAAACAACAAACAACGAAGAACAAACAACAAACAACGAAGAACAAACAACAAACAACGAAGAACAAACAACAAACAACGAAGAACAAACAACAAACAACGAAGAACAAACAACAAACAACGAAGAACAAACAACAAACAACGAAGAACAAACAACAAACAACGAAGAACAAACAACAAACAACGAAGAACAAACAACAAACAACGAAGAACAAACAACAAACAACGAAGAACAAACAACAAACAACGAAGAACAAACAACAAACAACGAAGAACAAACAACAAACAACAAACAACAAACAACAAACAACAAACAACAAACAACAAACAACAAACAACAAACAACAAACAACAAACAACAAACAACAAACAACAAACAACAAACAACAAACAACAAACAACAAACAACAAACAACAAACAACAAACAACAAACAACAAACAACAAACAACAAACAACAAACAACAAACAACAAACAACAAACAACAAACAACAAACAACAAACAACAAACAACAAACAACAAACAACAAACAACAAACAACAAACAACAAACAACAAACAACAAACAACAAACAACAAACAACAAACAACAAACAACAAACAACAAACAACAAACAACAAACAACAAACAACAAACAACAAACAACAAACAACAAACAACAAACAACAAACAACAAACAACAAACAACAAACAACAAACAACAAACAACAAACAACAAACAACAAACAACAAACAACAAACAACAAACAACAAACAACAAACAACAAACAACAAACAACAAACAACAAACAACAAACAACAAACAACAAACAACAAACAACAAACAACAAACAACAAACAACAAACAACAAACAACAAACAACAAACAACAAACAACAAACAACAAACAACAAACAACAAACAACAAACAACAAACAACAAACAACAAACAACAAACAACAAACAACAAACAACAAACAACAAACAACAAACAACAAACAACAAACAACAAACAACAAACAACAAACAACAAACAACAAACAACAAACAACAAACAACAAACAACAAACAACAAACAACAAACAACAAACAACAAACAACAAACAACAAACAACAAACAACAAACAACAAACAACAAACAACAAACAACAAACAACAAACAACAAACAACAAACAACAAACAACAAACAACAAACAACAAACAACAAACAACAAACAACAAACAACAAACAACAAACAACGAACAACGAAGAACAAACAACGAAGAACAAACAACAAACAACCATCAACAAACAACAAACAACAAACAACAAACAACAAACAACAAACAACAAACAACAAACAACAAACAACAAACAACAAACAACAAACAACAAACAACGAAGAACAAACAACAAACAACGAAGAACAGACAACAAACAACGAAGAACAAACAACAAACAACGAAGAACAAACAACAAACAACGAAGAACAAACAACAAACAACGAAGAACAAACAACAAACAACGACGAACAAACAACATACAACGAAGAACAAACAACAAACAACGAAGAACAAACAACAAACAACGAAGAACAAACAACAAACAACGAAGAACAAACAACAAACAACGAAGAACAAACAACAAACAACGAAGAACAAACAACAAACAACGAAGAACAAACAACGAAGAACAAACAACAAACAACCATCAACAAACAACAAACAACAAACAACAAACAACAAACAACAAACAACAAACAACAAACAACAAACAACAAACAACAAACAACAAACAACAAACAACGAAGAACAAACAACAAACAACGAAGAACAAACAACAAACAACGAAGAACAGACAACAAACAACGAAGAACAAACAACAAACAACGAAGAACAAACAACAAACAACGAAGAACAAACAACAAACAACGACGAACAAACAACATACAACGAAGAACAAACAACAAACAACGAAGAACAAACAACAAACAACGAAGAACAAACAACAAACAACGAAGAACAAACAACAAACAACGAAGAACAAACAACAAACAACGAAGAACAAACAACAAACAACGAAGAACAAACAACAAACAACGAAGAACAAACAACAAACAACGAAGAACAAACAACAAACAACGAAGAACCAACAACAAACAACGAAGAACCAACAACAAACAACGAAGAACCAACAACAAACAACGAAGAACAAACAACAAACAACGAAGAACAAACAACAAACAACGAAGAACAAACAACAAACAACGAAGAACAAACAACAAACAACGAAGAACAAACAACAAACAACGAAGAACAAACAACAAACAACGAAGAACAAACAACAAACAACGAAGAACAAACAACAAACAACGAAGAACAAACAACAAACAACAAACAACAAACAACAAACAACAAACAACAAACAACAAACAACAAACAACAAACAACAAACAACAAACAACAAACAACAAACAACAAACAACAAACAACAAACAACAAACAACAAACAACAAACAACAAACAACAAACAACAAACAACAAACAACAAACAACAAACAACAAACAACAAACAACAAACAACAAACAACAAACAACAAACAACAAACAACAAACAACAAACAACAAACAACAAACAACAAACAACAAACAACAAACAACAAACAAAAAACAACAAACAACAAACAACAAACAACAAACAACAAACAACAAACAACAAACAACAAACAACAAACAACAAACAACAAACAACAAACAACAAACAACAAACAACAAACAACAAACAACAAACAACAAACAACAAACAACAAACAACAAACAACAAACAACAAACAACAAACAACAAACAACAAACAACAAACAACAAACAACAAACAACAAACAACAAACAACAAACAACAAACAACAAACAACAAACAACAAACAACAAACAACAAACAACAAACAACAAACAACAAACAACAAACAACAAACAACAAACAACAAACAACAAACAACAAACAACAAACAACAAACAACAAACAACAAACAACAAACAACAAACAACAAACAACAAACAACAAACAACAAACAACAAACAACAAACAACAAACAACAAACAACAAACAACAAACAACAAACAACAAACAACAAACAACAAACAACAAACAACAAACAACAAACAACAAACAACAAACAACAAACAACAAACAACAAACAACAAACAACAAACAACAAACAACAAACAACAAACAACAAACAACAAACAACAAACAACAAACAACAAACAACAAACAACAAACAACAAACAACAAACAACAAACAACAAACAACAAACAACAAACAACAAACAACAAACAACAAACAACAAACAACAAACAACAAACAACAAACAACAAACAACAAACAACAAACAACAAACAACAAACAACAAACAACAAACAACAAACAACAAACAACAAACAACAAACAACAAACAACAAACAACAAACAACAAACAACAAACAACAAACAACAAACAACAAACAACAAACAACAAACAACAAACAACAAACAACAAACAACAAACAACAAACAACAAACAACAAACAACAAACAACAAACAACAAACAACAAACAACAAACAACAAACAACAAACAACAAACAACAAACAACAAACAACAAACAACAAACAACAAACAACAAACAACAAACAACAAACAACAAACAACAAACAACAAACAACAAACAACAAACAACAAACAACAAACAACAAACAACAAACAACAAACAACAAACAACAAACAACAAACAACAAACAACAAACAACAAACAACAAACAACAAACAACAAACAACAAACAACAAACAACAAACAACAAACAACAAACAACAAACAACAAACAACAAACAACAAACAACAAACAACAAACAACAAACAACAAACAACAAACAACAAACAACAAACAACAAACAACAAACAA
This sequence comes from Megalopta genalis, assembly GCF_051020955.1. Taxonomy (NCBI): domain Eukaryota; kingdom Metazoa; phylum Arthropoda; class Insecta; order Hymenoptera; family Halictidae; genus Megalopta; species Megalopta genalis. Next base: position 9,628 of record NW_027477456.1, read on the forward strand.
CAAACAACAAACAACAAACAACAAACAACAAACAACAAACAACAAACAACAAACAACAAACAACAAACAACAAACAACAAACAACAAACAACAAACAACAAACAACAAACAACAAACAACAAACAACAAACAACAAACAACAAACAACAAACAACAAACAACAAACAACAAACAACAAACAACAAACAACAAACAACAAACAACAAACAACAAACAACAAACAACAAACAACAAACAACAAACAACAAACAACAAACAACAAACAACAAACAACAAACAACAAACAACAAACAACAAACAACAAACAACAAACAACAAACAACAAACAACAAACAACAAACAACAAACAACAAACAACAAACAACAAACAACAAACAACAAACAACAAACAACAAACAACAAACAACAAACAACAAACAACAAACAACAAACAACAAACAACAAACAACAAACAACGAACAACGAACAACGAACAACAAACAACGAACAACAAACAACGAACAACGAACAACGAACAACAAACAACGAACAACGAACAACAAACAACAAACAACAAACAACAAACAACAAACAACAAACAACAAACAACAAACAACAAACAACAAACAACAAACAACAAACAACAAACAACAAACAACAAACAACAAACAACAAACAACAAACAACAAACAACAAACAACAAACAACAAACAACAAACAACAAACAACAAACAACAAACAACAAACAACAAACAACAAACAACAAACAACAAACAACAAACAACAAACAACGAACAACAAACAACAAACAACAAACAACGAACAACGAACAACGAACAACGAACAACGAACAACGAACAACGAACAACGAACAACGAACAACGAACAACGAACAACGAACAACGAACAACGAACAACGAACAACGAACAACGAACAACGAACAACGAACAACGAACAACGAACAACGAACAACGAACAACGAACAACGAACAACGAACAACGAACAACGAACAACGAACAACGAACAACGAACAACGAACAACGAACAACGAACAACGAACAACGAACAACGAACAACGAACAACGAACAACGAACAACGAACAACGAACAACGAACAACGAACAACGAACAACGAACAACGAACAACGAACAACGAACAACGAACAACGAACAACGAACAACGAACAACGAACAACGAACAACGAACAACGAACAACGAACAACGAACAACGAACAACGAACAACGAACAACGAACAACGAACAACGAACAACGAACAACGAACAACGAACAACGAACAACGAACAACGAACAACAAACAACGAACAACGAACAACAAACAACAAACAACAAACAACAAACAACAAACAACAAACAACAAACAACAAACAACAAACAACAAACAACAAACAACAAACAACAAACAACAAACAACAAACAACAAACAACAAACAACAAACAACAAACAACAAACAACAAACAACAAACAACAAACAACAAACAACAAACAACAAACAACAAACAACAAACAACAAACAACAAACAACAAACAACAAACAACAAACAACAAACAACGAACAACGAACAACGAACAACGAACAACGAACAACGAACAACGAACAACGAACAACAAACAACAAACAACAAACAACAAACAACAAACAACAAACAACAAACAACAAACAACAAACAACAAACAACAAACAACAAACAACAAACAACAAACAACAAACAACAAACAACAAACAACAAACAACAAACAACAAACAACAAACAACAAACAACAAACAACAAACAACAAACAACAAACAACAAACAACAAACAACAAACAACAAACAACAAACAACAAACAACAAACAACAAACAACAAACAACAAACAACAAACAACAAACAACAAACAACAAACAACAAACAACAAACAACAAACAACAAACAACAAACAACAAACAACAAACAACAAACAACAAACAACAAACAACAAACAACAAACAACAAACAACAAACAACAAACAACAAACAACAAACAACAAACAACAAACAACAAACAACAAACAACAAACAACAAACAACAAACAACAAACAACAAACAACAAACAACAAACAACAAACAACAAACAACAAACAACAAACAACAAACAACAAACAACAAACAACAAACAACAAACAACAAACAACAAACAACAAACAACAAACAACAAACAACAAACAACAAACAACAAACAACAAACAACAAACAACAAACAACAAACAACAAACAACAAACAACAAACAACAAACAACAAACAACAAACAACAAACAACAAACAACAAACAACAAACAACAAACAACAAACAACAAACAACAAACAACAAACAACAAACAACAAACAACAAACAACAAACAACAAACAACAAACAACAAACAACAAACAACAAACAACAAACAACAAACAACAAACAACAAACAACAAACAACAAACAACAAACAACAAACAACAAACAACAAACAACAAACAACAAACAACAAACAACAAACAACAAACAACAAACAACAAACAACAAACAACAAACAACAAACAACAAACAACAAACAACAAACAACAAACAACAAACAACAAACAACAAACAACAAACAACAAACAACGAACAACAAACAACAAACAACGAACAACGAACAACGAACAACGAACAACGAACAACGAACAACGAACAACGAAGAACAAACAACAAACAACGAAGAACAAACAACAAACAACGACGAACAAACAACATACAACGAAGAACAAACAACATACAACGAAGAACAAACAACAAACAACGAAGAACAAACAACAAACAACGAAGAACAAACAACAAACAACGAAGAACAAACAACAAACAACGAAGAACAAACAACAAACAACGAAGAACAAACAACAAACAACGAAGAACAAACAACAAACAACGAAGAACAAACAACAAACAACGAAGAACAAACAACAAACAACAAACAACAAACAACAAACAACAAACAACAAACAACAAACAACAAACAACAAACAACAAACAACAAACAACAAACAACAAACAACAAACAACAAACAACAAACAACAAACAACAAACAACAAACAACAAACAACAAACAACAAACAACAAACAACAAACAACAAACAACAAACAACAAACAACAAACAACAAACAACAAACAACAAACAACAAACAACAAACAACAAACAACAAACAACAAACAACAAACAACAAACAACAAACAACAAACAACAAACAACAAACAACAAACAACAAACAACAAACAACAAACAACAAACAACAAACAACAAACAACAAACAACAAACAACAAACAACAAACAACAAACAACAAACAACAAACAACAAACAACAAACAACAAACAACAAACAACAAACAACAAACAACAAACAACAAACAACAAACAACAAACAACAAACAACAAACAACAAACAACAAACAACAAACAACAAACAACAAACAACAAACAACAAACAACAAACAACAAACAACAAACAACAAACAACAAACAACAAACAACAAACAACAAACAACAAACAACAAACAACAAACAACAAACAACAAACAACAAACAACAAACAACAAACAACAAACAACAAACAACAAACAACAAACAACAAACAACAAACAACAAACAACAAACAACAAACAACAAACAACAAACAACAAACAACAAACAACAAACAACAAACAACAAACAACAAACAACAAACAACAAACAACAAACAACAAACAACAAACAACAAACAACAAACAACAAACAACAAACAACAAACAACAAACAACAAACAACAAACAACAAACAACAAACAACAAACAACAAACAACAAACAACAAACAACAAACAACAAACAACAAACAACAAACAACGAACAACAAACAACAAACAACGAACAACGAACAACGAACAACGAACAACGAACAACGAAGAACAAACAACAAACAACGAAGAACAAACAACAAACAACGACGAACAAACAACATACAACGAAGAACAAACAACATACAACGAAGAACAAACAACAAACAACGAAGAACAAACAACAAACAACGAAGAACAAACAACAAACAACGAAGAACAAACAACAAACAACGAAGAACAAACAACAAACAACGAAGAACAAACAACAAACAACGAAGAACAAACAACAAACAACGAAGAACAAACAACAAACAACGAAGAACAAACAACAAACAACAAACAACAAACAACAAACAACAAACAACAAACAACAAACAACAAACAACAAACAACAAACAACAAACAACAAACAACAAACAACAAACAACAAACAACAAACAACAAACAACAAACAACAAACAACAAACAACAAACAACAAACAACAAACAACAAACAACAAACAACAAACAACAAACAACAAACAACAAACAACAAACAACAAACAACAAACAACAAACAACAAACAACATACAACGAAGAACAAACAACAAACAACAAACAACAAACAACAAACAACAAACAACAAACAACAAACAACAAACAACAAACAACAAACAACAAACAACAAACAACAAACAACAAACAACAAACAACAAACAACAAACAACAAACAACAAACAACAAACAACAAACAACAAACAACAAACAACAAACAACAAACAACAAACAACAAACAACAAACAACAAACAACAAACAACAAACAACAAACAACAAACAACAAACAACAAACAACAAACAACAAACAACAAACAACAAACAACAAACAACAAACAACAAACAACAAACAACAAACAACAAACAACAAACAACAAACAACAAACAACAAACAACAAACAACAAACAACAAACAACAAACAACAAACAACAAACAACAAACAACAAACAACAAACAACAAACAACAAACAACAAACAACAAACAACAAACAACAAACAACAAACAACAAACAACAAACAACAAACAACAAACAACAAACAACAAACAACAAACAACAAACAACAAACAACAAACAACAAACAACAAACAACAAACAACAAACAACAAACAACAAACAACAAACAACAAACAACAAACAACGAACAACAAACAACAAACAACGAACAACGAACAACGAACAACGAACAACGAACAACGAACAACGAACAACGAACAACGAACAACGAAGAACAAACAACAAACAACGAAGAACAAACAACAAACAACGACGAACAAACAACATACAACGAAGAACAAACAACATACAACGAAGAACAAACAACAAACAACGAAGAACAAACAACAAACAACGAAGAACAAACAACAAACAACGAAGAACAAACAACAAACAACGAAGAACAAACAACAAACAACGAAGAACAAACAACAAACAACGAAGAACAAACAACAAACAACGAAGAACAAACAACAAACAACGAAGAACAAACAACAAACAACGAAGAACAAACAACAAACAACGAAGAACAAACAACAAACAACGAAGAACAAACAACAAACAACGAAGAACAAACAACAAACAACGAAGAACAAACAACAAACAACGAAGAACAAACAACAAACAACGAAGAACAAACAACAAACAACAAACAACAAACAACAAACAACAAACAACAAACAACAAACAACAAACAACAAACAACAAACAACAAACAACAAACAACAAACAACAAACAACAAACAACAAACAACAAACAACAAACAACAAACAACAAACAACAAACAACAAACAACAAACAACAAACAACAAACAACAAAGAACAAAGAACAAACAACAAACAACAAACAACAAACAACAAACAACAAACAACAAACAACAAACAACAAACAACAAACAACAAACAACAAACAACAAACAACAAACAACAAACAACAAACAACAAACAACAAACAACAAACAACAAACAACAAACAACAAACAACAAACAACAAACAACAAACAACAAACAACAAACAACAAACAACAAACAACAAACAACAAACAACAAACAACAAACAACAAACAACAAACAACAAACAACAAACAACAAACAACAAACAACAAACAACAAACAACAAACAACAAACAACAAACAACAAACAACAAACAACAAACAACAAACAACAAACAACAAACAACAAACAACAAACAACAAACAACAAACAACAAACAACAAACAACAAACAACAAACAACAAACAACAAACAACAAACAACAAACAACAAACAACAAACAACAAACAACAAACAACAAACAACAAACAACAAACAACAAACAACAAACAACAAACAACAAACAACAAACAACAAACAACAAACAACAAACAACAAACAACAAACAACAAACAACAAACAACAAACAACAAACAACAAACAACAAACAACAAACAACAAACAACAAACAACAAACAACAAACAACAAACAACAAACAACAAACAACAAACAACAAACAACGAAGAACAAACAACAAAGAACAAACAACAAACAACAAACAACAAACAACAAACAACAAACAACAAACAACAAACAACAAACAACAAACAACAAACAACAAACAACAAACAACAAACAACAAACAACAAACAACAAACAACAAACAACAAACAACAAACAACAAACAACAAACAACAAACAACAAACAACAAACAACAAACAACAAACAACAAACAACAAACAACAAACAACAAACAACAAACAACAAACAACAAACAACAAACAACAAACAACAAACAACAAACAACAAACAACAAACAACAAACAACAAACAACAAACAACAAACAACAAACAACAAACAACAAACAACAAACAACAAACAACAAACAACAAACAACAAACAACAAACAACAAACAACAAACAACAAACAACAAACAACAAACAACAAACAACAAACAACAAACAACAAACAACAAACAACAAACAACAAACAACAAACAACAAACAACAAACAACAAACAACAAACAACAAACAACAAACAACAAACAACAAACAACAAACAACAAACAACAAACAACAAACAACAAACAACAAACAACAAACAACAAACAACAAACAACAAACAACAAACAACAAACAACAAACAACAAACAACAAACAACAAACAACAAACAACAAACAACAAACAACAAACAACAAACAACAAACAACAAACAACAAACAACAAACAACAAACAACAAACAACAAACAACAAACAACAAACAACAAACAACAAACAACAAACAACAAACAACAAACAACAAACAACAAACAACAAACAACAAACAACAAACAACAAACAACAAACAACAAACAACAAACAACAAACAACAAACAACAAACAACAAACAACAAACAACAAACAACAAACAACAAACAACAAACAACAAACAACAAACAACAAACAACAAACAACAAACAACAAACAACAAACAACAAACAACAAACAACAAACAACAAACAACGAACAACGAAGAACAAACAACGAAGAACAAACAACAAACAACCATCAACAAACAACAAACAACAAACAACAAACAACAAACAACAAACAACAAACAACAAACAACAAACAACAAACAACAAACAACAAACAACAAACAACAAACAACAAACAACAAACAACAAACAACAAACAACAAACAACAAACAACAAACAACAAACAACGAAGAACAAACAACAAACAACGAAGAACAAACAACAAACAACGAAGAACAAACAACAAACAACGAAGAACAAACAACAAACAACGAAGAACAAACAACAAACAACGAAGAACAAACAACAAACAACGAAGAACAAACAACAAACAACGAAGAACAAACAACAAACAACGAAGAACAAACAACAAACAACGAAGAACAAACAACAAACAACGAAGAACAAACAACAAACAACGAAGAACAAACAACAAACAACGAAGAACAAACAACAAACAACGAAGAACAAACAACAAACAACGAAGAACAAACAACAAACAACGAAGAACAAACAACAAACAACGAAGAACAAACAACAAACAACGAAGAACAAACAACAAACAACGAAGAACAAACAACAAACAACGAAGAACAAACAACAAACAACGAAGAACAAACAACAAACAACGAAGAACAAACAACAAACAACGAAGAACAAACAACAAACAACGAAGAACAAACAACAAACAACGAAGAACAAACAACAAACAACGAAGAACAAACAACAAACAACGAAGAACAAACAACAAACAACGAACAACAAACAACAAACAACAAACAACAAACAACAAACAACAAACAACAAACAACAAACAACAAACAACAAACAACAAACAACAAACAACAAACAACAAACAACAAACAACAAACAACAAACAACAAACAACAAACAACAAACAACAAACAACAAACAACAAACAACAAACAACAAACAACAAACAACAAACAACAAACAACAAACAACAAACAACAAACAACAAACAACAAACAACAAACAACAAACAACAAACAACAAACAACAAACAACAAACAACAAACAACAAACAACAAACAACAAACAACAAACAACAAACAACAAACAACAAACAACAAACAACAAACAACAAACAACAAACAACAAACAACAAACAACAAACAACAAACAACAAACAACAAACAACAAACAACAAACAACAAACAACAAACAACAAACAACAAACAACAAACAACAAACAACAAACAACAAACAACAAACAACAAACAACAAACAACAAACAACAAACAACAAACAACAAACAACAAACAACAAACAACAAACAACAAACAACAAACAACAAACAACAAACAACAAACAACAAACAACAAACAACAAACAACAAACAACAAACAACAAACAACAAACAACAAACAACAAACAACAAACAACAAACAACAAACAACAAACAACAAACAACAAACAACAAACAACAAACAACAAACAACAAACAACAAACAACAAACAACAAACAACAAACAACAAACAACAAACAACAAACAACAAACAACAAACAACAAACAACAAACAACAAACAACAAACAACAAACAACAAACAACAAACAACAAACAACAAACAACAAACAACAAACAACAAACAACAAACAACAAACAACAAACAACAAACAACAAACAACAAACAACAAACAACAAACAACAAACAACAAACAACAAACAACAAACAACAAACAACAAACAACAAACAACAAACAACAAACAACAAACAACAAACAACAAACAACAAACAACAAACAACAAACAACAAACAACAAACAACAAACAACAAACAACAAACAACAAACAACAAACAACAAACAACAAACAACAAACAACAAACAACAAACAACAAACAACAAACAACAAACAACAAACAACAAACAACAAACAACAAACAACAAACAACAAACAACAAACAACAAACAACAAACAACAAACAACAAACAACAAACAACAAACAACAAACAACAAACAACAAACAACAAACAACAAACAACAAACAACAAACAACAAACAACAAACAACAAACAACAAACAACAAACAACAAACAACAAACAACAAACAACAAACAACAAACAACAAACAACAAACAACAAACAACAAACAACAAACAACAAACAACAAACAACAAACAACGAACAACGAAGAACAAACAACGAAGAACAAACAACAAACAACCATCAACAAACAACAAACAACAAACAACAAACAACAAACAACAAACAACAAACAACAAACAACAAACAACAAACAACAAACAACAAACAACAAACAACGAAGAACAAACAACAAACAACGAAGAACAGACAACAAACAACGAAGAACAAACAACAAACAACGAAGAACAAACAACAAACAACGAAGAACAAACAACAAACAACGACGAACAAACAACATACAACGAAGAACAAACAACAAACAACGAAGAACAAACAACAAACAACGAAGAACAAACAACAAACAACGAAGAACAAACAACAAACAACGAAGAACAAACAACAAACAACGAAGAACAAACAACAAACAACGAAGAACAAACAACAAACAACGAAGAACAAACAACAAACAACGAAGAACAAACAACAAACAACGAAGAACCAACAACAAACAACGAAGAACCAACAACAAACAACGAAGAACCAACAACAAACAACGAAGAACAAACAACAAACAACGAAGAACAAACAACAAACAACGAAGAACAAACAACAAACAACGAAGAACAAACAACAAACAACGAAGAACAAACAACAAACAACGAAGAACAAACAACAAACAACGAAGAACAAACAACAAACAACGAAGAACAAACAACAAACAACGAAGAACAAACAACAAACAACAAACAACAAACAACAAACAACAAACAACAAACAACAAACAACAAACAACAAACAACAAACAACAAACAACAAACAACAAACAACAAACAACAAACAACAAACAACAAACAACAAACAACAAACAACAAACAACAAACAACAAACAACAAACAACAAACAACAAACAACAAACAACAAACAACAAACAACAAACAACAAACAACAAACAACAAACAACAAACAACAAACAACAAACAACAAACAACAAACAACAAACAACAAACAACAAACAACAAACAACAAACAACAAACAACAAACAACAAACAACAAACAACAAACAACAAACAACAAACAACAAACAACAAACAACAAACAACAAACAACAAACAACAAACAACAAACAACAAACAACAAACAACAAACAACAAACAACAAACAACAAACAACAAACAACAAACAACAAACAACAAACAACAAACAACAAACAACAAACAACAAACAACAAACAACAAACAACAAACAACAAACAACAAACAACAAACAACAAACAACAAACAACAAACAACAAACAACAAACAACAAACAACAAACAACAAACAACAAACAACAAACAACAAACAACAAACAACAAACAACAAACAACAAACAACAAACAACAAACAACAAACAACAAACAACAAACAACAAACAACAAACAACAAACAACAAACAACAAACAACAAACAACAAACAACAAACAACAAACAACAAACAACAAACAACAAACAACAAACAACAAACAACAAACAACAAACAACAAACAACAAACAACAAACAACAAACAACAAACAACAAACAACAAACAACAAACAACAAACAACAAACAACAAACAACAAACAACAAACAACAAACAACAAACAACAAACAACAAACAACAAACAACAAACAACAAACAACAAACAACAAACAACAAACAACAAACAACAAACAACAAACAACAAACAACAAACAACAAACAACAAACAACAAACAACAAACAACAAACAACAAACAACAAACAACAAACAACAAACAACAAACAACAAACAACAAACAACAAACAACAAACAACAAACAACAAACAACAAACAACAAACAACAAACAACAAACAACAAACAACAAACAACAAACAACAAACAACAAACAACAAACAACAAACAACAAACAACAAACAACAAACAACAAACAACAAACAACAAACAACAAACAACAAACAACAAACAACAAACAACAAACAACAAACAACAAACAACAAACAACAAACAACAAACAACAAACAACAAACAACAAACAACAAACAACAAACAACAAACAACAAACAACAAACAACAAACAACAAACAACAAACAACAAACAACAAACAACAAACAACAAACAACAAACAACAAACAACAAACAACAAACAACAAACAACAAACAACAAACAACAAACAACAAACAACAAACAACAAACAACAAACAACAAACAACAAACAACAAACAACAAACAACAAACAACAAACAACAAACAACAAACAACAAACAACAAACAACAAACAACAAACAACAAACAACAAACAACAAACAACAAACAACAAACAACAAACAACAAACAACAAACAACAAACAACAAACAACAAACAACAAACAACAAACAACAAACAACAAACAACAAACAACAAACAACAAACAACAAACAACAAACAACAAACAACAAACAACAAACAACAAACAACAAACAACAAACAACAAACAACAAACAACAAACAACAAACAACAAACAACAAACAACAAACAACAAACAACAAACAACAAACAACAAACAACAAACAACAAACAACAAACAACAAACAACAAACAACAAACAACAAACAACAAACAACAAACAACAAACAACAAACAACAAACAACAAACAACAAACAACAAACAACAAACAACAAACAACAAACAACAAACAACAAACAACAAACAACAAACAACAAACAACAAACAACAAACAACAAACAACAAACAACAAACAACAAACAACAAACAACAAACAACAAACAACAAACAACGAACAACGAACAACGAACAACAAACAACGAACAACAAACAACGAACAACGAACAACGAACAACGAACAACAAACAACGAACAACGAACAACGAACAACGAACAACGAACAACGAACAACGAACAACGAACAACGAACAACGAACAACGAACAACGAACAACGGACAACGAACAACAAACAACAAACAACAAACAACAAACAACAAACAACAAACAACAAACAACAAACAACAAACAACAAACAACAAACAACAAACAACAAACAACAAACAACAAACAACAAACAACAAACAACAAACAACAAACAACAAACAACAAACAACAAACAACAAACAACAAACAACAAACAACAAACAACAAACAACGAACAACAAACAACAAACAACAAACAACGAACAACGAACAACGAACAACGAACAACGAACAACGAACAACGAACAACGAACAACGAACAACGAACAACGAACAACGAACAACGAACAACGAACAACGAACAACGAACAACGAACAACGAACAACGAACAACGAACAACGAACAACGAACAACGAACAACGAACAACGAACAACGAACAACGAACAACGAACAACGAACAACGAACAACGAACAACGAACAACGAACAACGAACAACGAACAACGAACAACGAACAACGAACAACGAACAACGAACAACGAACAACGAACAACGAACAACGAACAACGAACAACGAACAACGAACAACGAACAACGAACAACGAACAACGAACAACGAACAACGAACAACGAACAACGAACAACGAACAACGAACAACGAACAACGAACAACGAACAACGAACAACGAACAACGAACAACGAACAACGAACAACGAACAACGAACAACGAACAACGAACAACGAACAACGAACAACGAACAACGAACAACAAACAACGAACAACGAACAACAAACAACAAACAACAAACAACAAACAACAAACAACAAACAACAAACAACAAACAACAAACAACAAACAACAAACAACAAACAACAAACAACAAACAACAAACAACAAACAACAAACAACAAACAACAAACAACAAACAACAAACAACAAACAACAAACAACAAACAACAAACAACAAACAACAAACAACAAACAACAAACAACAAACAACAAACAACAAACAACAAACAACAAACAACGAACAACGAACAACGAACAACGAACAACGAACAACGAACAACAAACAACAAACAACAAACAACAAACAACAAACAACAAACAACAAACAACAAACAACAAACAACAAACAACAAACAACAAACAACAAACAACAAACAACAAACAACAAACAACAAACAACAAACAACAAACAACAAACAACAAACAACAAACAACAAACAACAAACAACAAACAACAAACAACAAACAACAAACAACAAACAACAAACAACAAACAACAAACAACAAACAACAAACAACAAACAACAAACAACAAACAACAAACAACAAACAACAAACAACAAACAACAAACAACAAACAACAAACAACAAACAACAAACAACAAACAACAAACAACAAACAACAAACAACAAACAACAAACAACAAACAACAAACAACAAACAACAAACAACAAACAACAAACAACAAACAACAAACAACAAACAACAAACAACAAACAACAAACAACAAACAACAAACAACAAACAACAAACAACAAACAACAAACAACAAACAACAAACAACAAACAACAAACAACAAACAACAAACAACAAACAACAAACAACAAACAACAAACAACAAACAACAAACAACAAACAACAAACAACAAACAACAAACAACAAACAACAAACAACAAACAACAAACAACAAACAACAAACAACAAACAACAAACAACAAACAACAAACAACAAACAACAAACAACAAACAACAAACAACAAACAACAAACAACAAACAACAAACAACAAACAACAAACAACAAACAACAAACAACAAACAACAAACAACAAACAACAAACAACAAACAACAAACAACAAACAACAAACAACAAACAACAAACAACAAACAACAAACAACAAACAACAAACAACAAACAACAAACAACAAACAACAAACAACAAACAACAAACAACAAACAACAAACAACAAACAACAAACAACAAACAACAAACAACAAACAACAAACAACAAACAACAAACAACAAACAACAAACAACAAACAACGAACAACAAACAACAAACAACGAACAACGAACAACGAACAACGAACAACGAACAACGAACAACGAACAACGAAGAACAAACAACAAACAACGAAGAACAAACAACAAACAACGACGAACAAACAACATACAACGAAGAACAAACAACATACAACGAAGAACAAACAACAAACAACGAAGAACAAACAACAAACAACGAAGAACAAACAACAAACAACGAAGAACAAACAACAAACAACGAAGAACAAACAACAAACAACGAAGAACAAACAACAAACAACGAAGAACAAACAACAAACAACGAAGAACAAACAACAAACAACGAAGAACAAACAACAAACAACAAACAACAAACAACAAACAACAAACAACAAACAACAAACAACAAACAACAAACAACAAACAACAAACAACAAACAACAAACAACAAACAACAAACAACAAACAACAAACAACAAACAACAAACAACAAACAACAAACAACAAACAACAAACAACAAACAACAAACAACAAACAACAAACAACAAACAACAAACAACAAACAACAAACAACAAACAACAAACAACAAACAACAAACAACAAACAACAAACAACAAACAACAAACAACAAACAACAAACAACAAACAACAAACAACAAACAACAAACAACAAACAACAAACAACAAACAACAAACAACAAACAACAAACAACAAACAACAAACAACAAACAACAAACAACAAACAACAAACAACAAACAACAAACAACAAACAACAAACAACAAACAACAAACAACAAACAACAAACAACAAACAACAAACAACAAACAACAAACAACAAACAACAAACAACAAACAACAAACAACAAACAACAAACAACAAACAACAAACAACAAACAACAAACAACAAACAACAAACAACAAACAACAAACAACAAACAACAAACAACAAACAACAAACAACAAACAACAAACAACAAACAACAAACAACAAACAACAAACAACAAACAACAAACAACAAACAACAAACAACAAACAACAAACAACAAACAACAAACAACAAACAACAAACAACAAACAACAAACAACAAACAACAAACAACAAACAACAAACAACAAACAACAAACAACAAACAACAAACAACAAACAACAAACAACAAACAACAAACAACAAACAACAAACAACAAACAACAAACAACAAACAACAAACAACGAACAACAAACAACAAACAACGAACAACGAACAACGAACAACGAACAACGAACAACGAAGAACAAACAACAAACAACGAAGAACAAACAACAAACAACGACGAACAAACAACATACAACGAAGAACAAACAACATACAACGAAGAACAAACAACAAACAACGAAGAACAAACAACAAACAACGAAGAACAAACAACAAACAACGAAGAACAAACAACAAACAACGAAGAACAAACAACAAACAACGAAGAACAAACAACAAACAACGAAGAACAAACAACAAACAACGAAGAACAAACAACAAACAACGAAGAACAAACAACAAACAACAAACAACAAACAACAAACAACAAACAACAAACAACAAACAACAAACAACAAACAACAAACAACAAACAACAAACAACAAACAACAAACAACAAACAACAAACAACAAACAACAAACAACAAACAACAAACAACAAACAACAAACAACAAACAACAAACAACAAACAACAAACAACAAACAACAAACAACAAACAACAAACAACAAACAACAAACAACAAACAACATACAACGAAGAACAAACAACAAACAACAAACAACAAACAACAAACAACAAACAACAAACAACAAACAACAAACAACAAACAACAAACAACAAACAACAAACAACAAACAACAAACAACAAACAACAAACAACAAACAACAAACAACAAACAACAAACAACAAACAACAAACAACAAACAACAAACAACAAACAACAAACAACAAACAACAAACAACAAACAACAAACAACAAACAACAAACAACAAACAACAAACAACAAACAACAAACAACAAACAACAAACAACAAACAACAAACAACAAACAACAAACAACAAACAACAAACAACAAACAACAAACAACAAACAACAAACAACAAACAACAAACAACAAACAACAAACAACAAACAACAAACAACAAACAACAAACAACAAACAACAAACAACAAACAACAAACAACAAACAACAAACAACAAACAACAAACAACAAACAACAAACAACAAACAACAAACAACAAACAACAAACAACAAACAACAAACAACAAACAACAAACAACAAACAACAAACAACAAACAACAAACAACAAACAACAAACAACAAACAACAAACAACAAACAACGAACAACAAACAACAAACAACGAACAACGAACAACGAACAACGAACAACGAACAACGAACAACGAACAACGAACAACGAACAACGAAGAACAAACAACAAACAACGAAGAACAAACAACAAACAACGACGAACAAACAACATACAACGAAGAACAAACAACATACAACGAAGAACAAACAACAAACAACGAAGAACAAACAACAAACAACGAAGAACAAACAACAAACAACGAAGAACAAACAACAAACAACGAAGAACAAACAACAAACAACGAAGAACAAACAACAAACAACGAAGAACAAACAACAAACAACGAAGAACAAACAACAAACAACGAAGAACAAACAACAAACAACGAAGAACAAACAACAAACAACGAAGAACAAACAACAAACAACGAAGAACAAACAACAAACAACGAAGAACAAACAACAAACAACGAAGAACAAACAACAAACAACGAAGAACAAACAACAAACAACGAAGAACAAACAACAAACAACAAACAACAAACAACAAACAACAAACAACAAACAACAAACAACAAACAACAAACAACAAACAACAAACAACAAACAACAAACAACAAACAACAAACAACAAACAACAAACAACAAACAACAAACAACAAACAACAAACAACAAACAACAAACAACAAACAACAAACAACAAACAACAAACAACAAACAACAAACAACAAACAACAAACAACAAAGAACAAACAACAAACAACAAACAACAAACAACAAACAACAAACAACAAACAACAAACAACAAACAACAAACAACAAACAACAAACAACAAACAACAAACAACAAACAACAAACAACAAACAACAAACAACAAACAACAAACAACAAACAACAAACAACAAACAACAAACAACAAACAACAAACAACAAACAACAAACAACAAACAACAAACAACAAACAACAAACAACAAACAACAAACAACAAACAACAAACAACAAACAACAAACAACAAACAACAAACAACAAACAACAACAACAACAACAAACAACAAACAACAAACAACAAACAACAAACAACAAACAACAAACAACAAACAACAAACAACAACAACAAACAACAAACAACAAACAACAAACAACAAACAACAAAACAACAAACAACAAACAACAAACAACAAACAACAAACAACAAACAACAAACAACAAACAACAAACAACAAACAACAAACAACAAACAACAAACAACAAACAACAAACAACAAACAACAAACAACAAACAACAAACAACAAACAACAAACAACAAACAACAAACAACAAACAACAACAACAAACAACAAACAACAAACAACAAACAACAAACAACAAACAACAAACAACAAACAACAAACAACAAACAACAAACAACAAACAACAAACAACAAACAACAAACAACAAACAACAAACAACAAACAACAAACAACAAACAACAAACAACAAACAACAAACAACAAACAACAAACAACAAACAACAAACAACAAACAACAAACAACAAACAACAAACAACAAACAACAAACAACAAACAACAAACAACAAACAACAAACAACAAACAACAAAACAACAAACAACAAACACAACAACAACAAACAACAAACAACAAACAACAAACAACAAACAACACAACAAACAACAAACAACAAACAACAAACAACAAACAACAAACAACAAACAACAAACAACAAACAACAAACAACAAACAACAAACAACAAACAACAAACAACAAACAACAAACAACAAACAACAAACACAACAACAAACAACAAACAACAAACAACAAACAACAAACAACAAACAACAAACAACAAACAACAAACAACAACAACAAACAACAAACAACAAACAACAAACAACAAACAACAAACAACAAACAACAAACAACAAACAACAAACAACAAACAACAAACAACAAACAACAAACAACAAACAACAAACAACAAACAACAAACAACAAACAACAAACAACAAACAACAAACAACAAACAACAAACAACAAACAACAAACAACAAACAACAAACAACAAACAACAAACAACAAACAACAAACAACAAACAACAAACAACAAACAACAAACAACAAACAACAAACAACAAACAACAAACAACAAACAACAAACAACAAACAACAAACAACAAACAACAAACAACAAACAACAAACAACAAACAACAAACAACAAACAACAAACAACAAACAACAAACAACAAACAACAAACAACAAACAACAAACAACAAACAACAAACAACAAACAACAAACAACAAACAACAAACAACAAACAACAAACAACAAACAACAAACAACAAACAACAAACAACAAACAACAAACAACAAACAACAAACAACAAACAACAAACAACAAACAACAAACAACAAACAACAAACAACAAACAACAAACAACAAACAACAAACAACAAACAACAAACAACAAACAACAAACAACAAACAACAAACAACAAACAACAAACAACAAACAACAAACAACAAACAACAAACAACAAACAACAAACAACAAACAACAAACAACAAACAACAAACAACAAACAACAAACAACAAACAACAAACAACAAACAACAAACAACAAACAACAAACAACAAACAACAAACAACAAACAACAAACAACAAACAACAAACAACAAACAACAAACAACAAACAACAAACAACAAACAACAAACAACAAACAACAAACAACAAACAACAAACAACAAACAACAAACAACAAACAACAAACAACAAACAACAAACAACAAACAACAAACAACAAACAACAAACAACAAACAACAAACAACAAACAACAAACAACAAACAACAAACAACAAACAACAAACAACAAACAACAAACAACAAACAACAAACAACAAACAACAAACAACAAACAACAAACAACAAACAACAAACAACAAACAACAAACAACAAACAACAAACAACAAACAACAAACAACAAACAACAAACAACAAACAACAAACAACAAACAACAAACAACAAACAACAAACAACAAACAACAAACAACAAACAACAAACAACAAACAACAAACAACAAACAACAAACAACAAACAACAAACAACAAACAACAAACAACAAACAACAAACAACAAACAACAAACAACAAACAACAAACAACAAACAACAAACAACAAACAACAAACAACAAACAACAAACAACAAACAACGAACAACGAAGAACAAACAACGAAGAACAAACAACAAACAACGAAGAACAAACAACAAACAACCATCAACAAACAACAAACAACAAACAACAAACAACAAACAACAAACAACAAACAACAAACAACAAACAACGAAGAACAAACAACAAACAACGAAGAACAAACAACAAACAACGAAGAACAAACAACAAACAACGAAGAACAAACAACAAACAACGAAGAACAAACAACAAACAACGAAGAACAAACAACAAACAACGACGAACAAACAACATACAACGAAGAACAAACAACAAACAACGAAGAACAAACAACAAACAACGAAGAACAAACAACAAACAACGAAGAACAAACAACAAACAACGAAGAACAAACAACAAACAACGAAGAACAAACAACAAACAACGAAGAACAAACAACAAACAACGAAGAACCAACAACAAACAACGAAGAACAAACAACAAACAACGAAGAACAAACAACAAACAACGAAGAACAAACAACAAACAACGAAGAACAAACAACAAACAACGAAGAACAAACAACAAACAACGAAGAACAAACAACAAACAACGAAGAACAAACAACAAACAACGAAGAACAAACAACAAACAACGAAGAACAAACAACAAACAACAAACAACAAACAACAAACAACAAACAACAAACAACAAACAACAAACAACAAACAACAAACAACAAACAACAAACAACAAACAACAAACAACAAACAACAAACAACAAACAACAAACAACAAACAACAAACAACAAACAACAAACAACAAACAACAAACAACAAACAACAAACAACAAACAACAAACAACAAACAACAAACAACAAACAACAAACAACAAACAACAAACAACAAACAACAAACAACAAACAACAAACAACAAACAACAAACAACAAACAACAAACAACAAACAACAAACAACAAACAACAAACAACAAACAACAAACAACAAACAACAAACAACAAACAACGAACAACGAAGAACAAACAACAAACAACCATCAACAAACAACAAACAACAAACAACAAACAACAAACAACAAACAACAAACAACAAACAACAAACAACAAACAACAAACAACAAACAACAAACAACAAACAACAAACAACAAACAACGAAGAACAAACAACAAACAACGAAGAACAGACAACAAACAACGAAGAACAGACAACAAACAACGAAGAACAAACAACAAACAACGAAGAACAAACAACAAACAACGAAGAACAAACAACAAACAACGACGAACAAACAACATACAACGAAGAACAAACAACAAACAACGAAGAACAAACAACAAACAACGAAGAACAAACAACAAACAACGAAGAACAAACAACAAACAACGAAGAACAAACAACAAACAACGAAGAACAAACAACAAACAACGAAGAACAAACAACAAACAACAAACAACAAACAACAAACAACAAACAACAAACAACAAACAACAAACAACAAACAACAAACAACAAACAACAAACAACAAACAACAAACAACAAACAACAAACAACAAACAACAAACAACAAACAACAAACAACAAACAACAAACAACAAACAACAAACAACAAACAACAGACAACAAACAACAAACAACAGACAACAAACAACAAACAACAAACAACAAACAACAAACAACAAACAACAAACAACAAACAACAAACAACAAACAACAAACAACAAACAACAAACAACAAACAACAAACAACAAACAACAAACAACAAACAACAAACAACAAACAACAAACAACAAACAACAAACAACAAACAACAAACAACAAACAACAAACAACAAACAACAAACAACAAACAACAAACAACAAACAACAAACAACAAACAACAAACAACAAACAACAAACAACAAACAACAAACAACAAACAACAAACAACAAACAACAAACAACAAACAACAAACAACAAACAACAAACAACAAACAACAAACAACAAACAACAAACAACAAACAACAAACAACAAACAACAAACAACAAACAACAAACAACAAACAACAAACAACAAACAACAAACAACAAACAACAAACAACAAACAACAAACAACAAACAACAAACAACAAACAACAAACAACAAACAACAAACAACAAACAACAAACAACAAACAACAAACAACAAACAACAAACAACAAACAACAAACAACAAACAACAAACAACAAACAACAAACAACAAACAACAAACAACAAACAACAAACAACAAACAACAAACAACAAACAACAAACAACAAACAACAAACAACAAACAACAAACAACAAACAACAAACAACAAACAACAAACAACAAACAACAAACAACAAACAACGAACAACGAAGAACAAACAACGAAGAACAAACAACAAACAACCATCAACAAACAACAAACAACAAACAACAAACAACAAACAACAAACAACAAACAACAAACAACAAACAACAAACAACAAACAACAAACAACGAAGAACAAACAACAAACAACGAAGAACAGACAACAAACAACGAAGAACAAACAACAAACAACGAAGAACAAACAACAAACAACGAAGAACAAACAACAAACAACGACGAACAAACAACATACAACGAAGAACAAACAACAAACAACGAAGAACAAACAACAAACAACGAAGAACAAACAACAAACAACGAAGAACAAACAACAAACAACGAAGAACAAACAACAAACAACGAAGAACAAACAACAAACAACGAAGAACAAACAACAAACAACGAAGAACAAACAACAAACAACGAAGAACAAACAACAAACAACGAAGAACCAACAACAAACAACGAAGAACCAACAACAAACAACGAAGAACAAACAACAAACAACGAAGAACAAACAACAAACAACGAAGAACAAACAACAAACAACGAAGAACAAACAACAAACAGCGAAGAACAAACAACAAACAACGAAGAACAAACAACAAACAACGAAGAACAAACAACAAACAACGAAGAACAAACAACAAACAACGAAGAACAAACAACAAACAACAAACAACAAACAACAAACAACAAACAACAAACAACAAACAACAAACAACAAACAACAAACAACAAACAACAAACAACAAACAACAAACAACAAACAACAAACAACAAACAACAAACAACAAACAACAAACAACAAACAACAAACAACAAACAACAAACAACAAACAACAAACAACAAACAACAAACAACAAACAACAAACAACAAACAACAAACAACAAACAACAAACAACAAACAACAAACAACAAACAACAAACAACAAACAACAAACAACAAACAACAAACAACAAACAACAAACAACAAACAACAAACAACAAACAACAAACAACAAACAACAAACAACAAACAACAAACAACAAACAACAAACAACAAACAACAAACAACAAACAACAAACAACAAACAACAAACAACAAACAACAAACAACAAACAACAAACAACAAACAACAAACAACAAACAACAAACAACAAACAACAAACAACAAACAACAAACAACAAACAACAAACAACAAACAACAAACAACAAACAACAAACAACAAACAACAAACAACAAACAACAAACAACAAACAACAAACAACAAACAACAAACAACAAACAACAAACAACAAACAACAAACAACAAACAACAAACAACAAACAACAAACAACAAACAACAAACAACAAACAACAAACAACAAACAACAAACAACAAACAACAAACAACAAACAACAAACAACAAACAACAAACAACAAACAACAAACAACAAACAACAAACAACAAACAACAAACAACAAACAACAAACAACAAACAACAAACAACAAACAACAAACAACAAACAACAAACAACAAACAACAAACAACAAACAACAAACAACAAACAACAAACAACAAACAACAAACAACAAACAACAAACAACAAACAACAAACAACAAACAACAAACAACAAACAACAAACAACAAACAACAAACAACAAACAACAAACAACAAACAACAAACAACAAACAACAAACAACAAACAACAAACAACAAACAACAAACAACAAACAACAAACAACAAACAACAAACAACAAACAACAAACAACAAACAACAAACAACAAACAACAAACAACAAACAACAAACAACAAACAACAAACAACAAACAACAAACAACAAACAACAAACAACAAACAACAAACAACAAACAACAAACAACAAACAACAAACAACAAACAACAAACAACAAACAACAAACAACAAACAACAAACAACAAACAACAAACAACAAACAACAAACAACAAACAACAAACAACAAACAACAAACAACAAACAACAAACAACAAACAACAAACAACAAACAACAAACAACAAACAACAAACAACAAACAACAAACAACAAACAACAAACAACAAACAACAAACAACAAACAACAAACAACAAACAACAAACAACAAACAACAAACAACAAACAACAAACAACAAACAACAAACAACAAACAACAAACAACAAACAACAAACAACAAACAACAAACAACAAACAACAAACAACAAACAACAAACAACAAACAACAAACAACAAACAACAAACAACAAACAACAAACAACAAACAACAAACAACAAACAACAAACAACAAACAACAAACAACAAACAACAAACAACAAACAACAAACAACAAACAACAAACAACAAACAACAAACAACAAACAACAAACAACAAACAACAAACAACAAACAACAAACAACAAACAACAAACAACAAACAACAAACAACAAACAACAAACAACAAACAACAAACAACAAACAACAAACAACAAACAACAAACAACAAACAACAAACAACAAACAACAAACAACAAACAACAAACAACAAACAACAAACAACAAACAACAAACAACAAACAACAAACAACAAACAACAAACAACAAACAACAAACAACAAACAACAAACAACAAACAACAAACAACAAACAACAAACAACAAACAACAAACAACAAACAACAAACAACAAACAACAAACAACAAACAACAAACAACAAACAACAAACAACAAACAACAAACAACAAACAACAAACAACAAACAACAAACAACAAACAACAAACAACAAACAACAAACAACAAACAACAAACAACGAACAACAAACAACAAACAACAAACAACAAACAACGAACAACAAACAACAAACAACAAACAACAAACAACAAACAACAAACAACAAACAACAAACAACAAACAACAAACAACAAACAACAAACAACAAACAACAAACAACAAACAACAAACAACAAACAACAAACAACAAACAACAAACAACAAACAACAAACAACAAACAACAAACAACAAACAACAAACAACAAACAACAAACAACAAACAACAAACAACAAACAACAAACAACAAACAACAAACAACAAACAACAAACAACAAACAACAAACAACAAACAACAAACAACAAACAACAAACAACAAACAACAAACAACAAACAACAAACAACAAACAACAAACAACAAACAACAAACAACAAACAACAAACAACAAACAACAAACAACAAACAACGAACAACAAACAACAAACAACAAACAACAAACAACGAACAACAAACAACAAACAACAAACAACGAACAACGAACAACAAACAACGAACAACAAACAACAAACAACAAACAACAAACAACAAACAACAAACAACAAACAACAAACAACAAACAACAAACAACAAACAACAAACAACAAACAACAAACAACAAACAACAAACAACAAACAACAAACAACAAACAACAAACAACAAACAACAAACAACAAACAACAAACAACAAACAACAAACAACAAACAACAAACAACAAACAACAAACAACAAACAACAAACAACAAACAACGAAGAACAAACAACAAACAACGAAGAACAAACAACAAACAACGAAGAACAAACAACAAACAACGAAGAACAAACAACAAACAACGAAGAACAAACAACAAACAACGAACAACGAAGAACAAACAACGAACAACGAAGAACAAACAACAAACAACAAACAACAAACAACAAACAACAAACAACAAACAACAAACAACAAACAACAAACAACAAACAACGAAGAACAAACAACAAACAACGAAGAACAAACAACAAACAACGAAGAACAAACAACAAACAACGAAGAACAAACAACAAACAACGAAGAACAAACAACAAACAACGAACAACGAAGAACAAACAACGAACAACGAAGAACAAACAACAAACAACAAACAACAAACAACAAACAACAAACAACAAACAACAAACAACAAACAACAAACAACAAACAACAAACAACAAACAACAAACAACAAACAACAAACAACAAACAACAAACAACAAACAACAAACAACAAACAACAAACAACAAACAACAAACAACAAACAACAAACAACAAACAACAAACAACAAACAACAAACAACAAACAACAAACAACAAACAACAAACAACAAACAACAAACAACAAACAACAAACAACAAACAACAAACAACAAACAACAAACAACAAACAACAAACAACAAACAACGAAGAACAAACTACAAACAACGAAGAACAAACAACAAACAACGATGAACAAACAACAAACAACGAAGAACAAACAACAAACAACGAAGAACAAACAACAAACAACGATGAACAAACAACAAACAACGAAGAACAAACAACAAACAACGAAGAACAAACAACAAACAACGAAGAACAAACAACAAACAACGAAGAACAAACAACAAACAACGAAGAACAAACAACAAACAACGAAGAACAAACAACAAACAACGAAGAACAAACAACAAACAGCGAAGAACGAACAACAAACAACGAAGAACGAACAATAAACAACGAAGAACAAACAACAAACAACAAACAACGAAGAACAAACAACAAACAACGAAGAACAAACAACAAACAACAAACAACGAAGAACAAACAACAAACAACGAAGAACAAACAACAAACAACGAAGAACAAACAACAAACAACGAAGAACAAACAACAAACAACGAAGTACAAACAACAAACAACGAAGAGCAAACAACAAACAACGAAGAACAAACAACAAACAACGAAGAACAAACAACAAACAACAAACAACAAACAACGAAGAACAAACAACAAACAACAAACAACGAAGAACAAACAACAAACAACGAAGAACAAACAACAAACAACAAACAACGAAGAACAAACAACAAACAACAAACAACGAAGAACAAACCACAAACAACAAACAACGAAGAACAAACAACAAACAACGAACAACGAAGAACAAACAACAAACAACGAAGAACAAACAACAAACAACAAACAACGAAGAACAAACAACAAACAACAAACAACGAAGAACAAACAACAAACAACAAACAACGAAGAACAAACAACAAACAACAAACAACGAAGAACAAACTACAAACAACGAAGAACAAACAACAAACAACGATGAACAAACAACAAACAACGAAGAACAAACAACAAACAACGAAGAACAAACAACAAACAACGATGAACAAACAACAAACAACGAAGAACAAACAACAAACAACGAAGAACAAACAACAAACAACGAAGAACAAACAACAAACAACGAAGAACAAACAACAAACAACGAAGAACAAACAACAAACAACGAAGAACAAACAACAAACAACGAAGAACAAACAACAAACAGCGAAGAACGAACAACAAACAACGAAGAACGAACAATAAACAACGAAGAACAAACAACAAACAACAAACAACGAAGAACAAACAACAAACAACGAAGAACAAACAACAAACAACAAACAACAAACAACAAACAACAAACAACAAACAACAAACAACAAACAACAAACAACAAACAACAAACAACAAACAACAAACAACAAACAACAAACAACAAACAACAAACAACAAACAACAAACAACAAACAACAAACAACAAACAACAAACAACAAACAACAAACAACAAACAACAAACAACAAACAACAAACAACAAACAACAAACAACAAACAACAAACAACAAACAACAAACAACAAACAACAAACAACAAACAACAAACAACAAACAACAAACAACAAACAACAAACAACAAACAACAAACAACAAACAACAAACAACAAACAACAAACAACAAACAACAAACAACAAACAACAAACAACAAACAACAAACAACAAACAACAAACAACAAACAACAAACAACAAACAACAAACAACAAACAACAAACAACAAACAACAAACAACAAACAACAAACAACAAACAACAAACAACAAACAACAAACAACAAACAACAAACAACAAACAACAAACAACAAACAACAAACAACAAACAACAAACAACAAACAACAAACAACAAACAACAAACAACAAACAACAAACAACAAACAACAAACAACAAACAACAAACAACAAACAACAAACAACAAACAACAAACAACAAACAACAAACAACAAACAACAAACAACAAACAACAAACAACAAACAACAAACAACAAACAACAAACAACAAACAACAAACAACAAACAACAAACAACAAACAACAAACAACAAACAACAAACAACAAACAACAAACAACAAACAACAAACAACAAACAACAAACAACAAACAACAAACAACAAACAACAAACAACAAACAACAAACAACAAACAACAAACAACAAACAACAAACAACAAACAACAAACAACAAACAACAAACAACAAACAACAAACAACAAACAACAAACAACAAACAACAAACAACAAACAACAAACAACAAACAACAAACAACAAACAACAAACAACAAACAACAAACAACAAACAACAAACAACAAACAACAAACAACAAACAACAAACAACAAACAACAAACAACAAACAACAAACAACAAACAACAAACAACAAACAACAAACAACAAACAACAAACAACAAACAACAAACAACAAACAACAAACAACAAACAACAAACAACAAACAACAAACAACAAACAACAAACAACAAACAACAAACAACAAACAACAAACAACAAACAACAAACAACAAACAACAAACAACAAACAACAAACAACAAACAACAAACAACAAACAACAAACAACAAACAACAAACAACGAACAACGAAGAACAAACAACGAAGAACAAACAACAAACAACGAAGAACAAACAACAAACAACCATCAACAAACAACAAACAACAAACAACAAACAACAAACAACAAACAACAAACAACAAACAACAAACAACAAACAACAAACAACAAACAACAAACAACAAACAACAAACAACAAACAACGAAGAACAAACAACAAACAACGAAGAACAGACAACAAACAACGAAGAACAAACAACAAACAACGAAGAACAAACAACAAACAACGAAGAACAAACAACAAACAACGACGAACAAACAACAAACAACGACGAACAAACAACATACAACGAAGAACAAACAACAAACAACGAAGAACAAACAACAAACAACGAAGAACAAACAACAAACAACGAAGAACAAACAACAAACAACGAAGAACAAACAACAAACAACGAAGAACAAACAACAAACAACGAAGAACCAACAACAAACAACGAAGAACAAACAACAAACAACGAAGAACAAACAACAAACAACGAAGAACAAACAACAAACAACGAAGAACAAACAACAAACAACGAAGAACAAACAACAAACAACGAAGAACAAACAACAAACAACGAAGAACAAACAACAAACAACGAAGAACAAACAACAAACAACGAAGAACAAACAACAAACAACGAAGAACAAACAACAAACAACGAAGAACAAACAACAAACAACGACGAACAAACAACATACAACGAAGAACAAACAACAAACAACGAAGAACAAACAACAAACAACGAAGAACAAACAACAAACAACGAAGAACAAACAACAAACAACGAAGAACAAACAACAAACAACGAAGAACAAACAACAAACAACGAAGAACAAACAACAAACAACGAAGAACAAACAACAAACAACGAAGAACCAACAACAAACAACGAAGAACAAACAACAAACAACGAAGAACAAACAACAAACAACGAAGAACAAACAACAAACAACGAAGAACAAACAACAAACAACGAAGAACAAACAACAAACAACGAAGAACAAACAACAAACAACGAAGAACAAACAACAAACAACGAAGAACAAACAACAAACAACGAAGAACAAACAACAAACAACAAACAACAAACAACAAACAACAAACAACAAACAACAAACAACAAACAACAAACAACAAACAACAAACAACAAACAACAAACAACAAACAACAAACAACAAACAACAAACAACAAACAACAAACAACAAACAACAAACAACAAACAACAAACAACAAACAACAAACAACAAACAACAAACAACAAACAACAAACAACAAACAACGAACAACGAAGAACAAACAACGAAGAACAAACAACAAACAACCATCAACAAACAACAAACAACAAACAACAAACAACAAACAACAAACAACAAACAACAAACAACAAACAACAAACAACAAACAACAAACAACAAACAACAAACAACAAACAACAAACAACAAACAACGAAGAACAGACAACAAACAACGAAGAACAGACAACAAACAACGAAGAACAAACAACAAACAACGAAGAACAAACAACAAACAACGAAGAACAAACAACAAACAACGAAGAACAAACAACAAACAACGAAGAACAAACAACAAACAACGACGAACAAACAACATACAACGAAGAACAAACAACAAACAACGAAGAACAAACAACAAACAACGAAGAACAAACAACAAACAACGAAGAACAAACAACAAACAACGAAGAACAAACAACAAACAACGAAGAACAAACAACAAACAACGAAGAACAAACAACAAACAACGAAGAACCAACAACAAACAACGAAGAACAAACAACAAACAACGAAGAACAAACAACAAACAACGAAGAACAAACAACAAACAACGAAGAACAAACAACAAACAACGAAGAACAAACAACAAACAACGAAGAACAAACAACAAACAACGAAGAACAAACAACAAACAACGAAGAACAAACAACAAACAACGAAGAACAAACAACAAACAACGAAGAACAAACAACAAACAACGAAGAACAAACAACAAACAACGAAGAACAAACAACAAACAACAAACAACAAACAACAAACAACAAACAACAAACAACAAACAACAAACAACAAACAACAAACAACAAACAACAAACAACAAACAACAAACAACAAACAACAAACAACAAACAACAAACAACAAACAACAAACAACAAACAACAAACAACAAACAACAAACAACAAACAACAAACAACAAACAACAAACAACAAACAACAAACAACAAACAACAAACAACAAACAACAAACAACAAACAACAAACAACAAACAACAAACAACAAACAACAAACAACAAACAACAAACAACAAACAACAAACAACAAACAACAAACAACAAACAACAAACAACAAACAACAAACAACAAACAACAAACAACAAACAACAAACAACAAACAACAAACAACAAACAACAAACAACAAACAACAAACAACAAACAACAAACAACAAACAACAAACAACAAACAACAAACAACAAACAACAAACAACAAACAACAAACAACAAACAACAAACAACAAACAACAAACAACAAACAACAAACAACAAACAACAAACAACAAACAACAAACAACAAACAACAAACAACAAACAACAAACAACAAACAACAAACAACAAACAACAAACAACAAACAACAAACAACAAACAACAAACAACAAACAACAAACAACAAACAACAAACAACAAACAACAAACAACAAACAACAAACAACAAACAACAAACAACAAACAACAAACAACAAACAACAAACAACAAACAACAAACAACAAACAACAAACAACAAACAACAAACAACAAACAACAAACAACAAACAACAAACAACAAACAACAAACAACAAACAACAAACAACAAACAACAAACAACAAACAACAAACAACAAACAACAAACAACAAACAACAAACAACAAACAACAAACAACAAACAACAAACAACAAACAACAAACAACAAACAACAAACAACAAACAACAAACAACAAACAACAAACAACAAACAACAAACAACAAACAACAAACAACAAACAACAAACAACAAACAACAAACAACAAACAACAAACAACAAACAACAAACAACAAACAACAAACAACAAACAACAAACAACAAACAACAAACAACGAACAACGAACAACAAACAACAAACAACAAACAACAAACAACAAACAACAAACAACAAACAACAAACAACAAACAACAAACAACAAACAACAAACAACAAACAACAAACAACAAACAACAAACAACAAACAACAAACAACAAACAACAAACAACGAACAACGAACAACGAACAACGAACAACGAACAACGAACAACGAACAACGAACAACGAACAACGAACAACGAACAACGAACAACGAACAACGAACAACGAACAACGAACAACGAACAACGAACAACGAACAACGAACAACGAACAACGAACAACGAACAACGAACAACGAACAACGAACAACGAACAACGAACAACGAACAACGAACAACGAACAACCAACAACAAACAACAAACAACAAACAACAAACAACAAACAACAAACAACAAACAACAAACAACAAACAACAAACAACAAACAACAAACAACAAACAACAAACAACAAACAACAAACAACAAACAACAAACAACAAACAACAAACAACAAACAACAAACAACAAACAACAAACAACAAACAACAAACAACAAACAACAAACAACAAACAACAAACAACAAACAACAAACAACAAACAACAAACAACAAACAACAAACAACAAACAACAAACAACAAACAACAAACAACAAACAACAAACAACAAACAACAAACAACAAACAACAAACAACAAACAACAAACAACAAACAACAAACAACAAACAACAAACAACAAACAACAAACAACAAACAACAAACAACAAACAACAAACAACAAACAACAAACAACAAACAACAAACAACAAACAACAAACAACAAACAACAAACAACAAACAACAAACAACAAACAACAAACAACAAACAACAAACAACAAACAACAAACAACAAACAACAAACAACAAACAACAAACAACAAACAACAAACAACAAACAACAAACAACAAACAACAAACAACAAACAACAAACAACAAACAACAAACAACAAACAACAAACAACAAACAACAAACAACAAACAACAAACAACAAACAACAAACAACAAACAACAAACAACAAACAACAAACAACAAACAACAAACAACAAACAACAAACAACAAACAACAAACAACAAACAACAAACAACAAACAACAAACAACAAACAACAAACAACAAACAACAAACAACAAACAACAAACAACAAACAACAAACAACAAACAACAAACAACAAACAACAAACAACAAACAACAAACAACAAACAACAAACAACAAACAACAAACAACAAACAACAAACAACAAACAACAAACAACAAACAACAAACAACAAACAACAAACAACAAACAACAAACAACAAACAACAAACAACAAACAACAAACAACAAACAACAAACAACAAACAACAAACAACAAACAACAAACAACAAACAACAAACAACAAACAACAAACAACAAACAACAAACAACAAACAACAAACAACAAACAACAAACAACAAACAACAAACAACAAACAACAAACAACAAACAACAAACAACAAACAACAAACAACAAACAACAAACAACAAACAACAAACAACAAACAACAAACAACAAACAACAAACAACAAACAACAAACAACAAACAACAAACAACAAACAACAAACAACAAACAACAAACAACAAACAACAAACAACAAACAACAAACAACAAACAACAAACAACAAACAACAAACAACAAACAACAAACAACAAACAACAAACAACAAACAACAAACAACAAACAACAAACAACAAACAACAAACAACAAACAACAAACAACAAACAACAAACAACAAACAACAAACAACAAACAACAAACAACAAACAACAAACAACAAACAACAAACAACAAACAACAAACAACAAACAACAAACAACAAACAACAAACAACAAACAACAAACAACAAACAACAAACAACAAACAACAAACAACAAACAACAAACAACAAACAACAAACAACAAACAACAAACAACAAACAACAAACAACAAACAACAAACAACAAACAACAAACAACAAACAACAAACAACAAACAACAAACAACAAACAACAAACAACAAACAACAAACAACAAACAACAAACAACAAACAACAAACAACAAACAACAAACAACAAACAACAAACAACAAACAACAAACAACAAACAACAAACAACAAACAACAAACAACAAACAACAAACAACAAACAACAAACAACAAACAACAAACAACAAACAACAAACAACAAACAACAAACAACAAACAACAAACAACAAACAACAAACAACAAACAACAAACAACAAACAACAAACAACAAACAACAAACAACAAACAACAAACAACAAACAACAAACAACAAACAACAAACAACAAACAACAAACAACAAACAACAAACAACAAACAACAAACAACAAACAACAAACAACAAACAACAAACAACAAACAACAAACAACAAACAACAAACAACAAACAACAAACAACAAACAACAAACAACAAACAACAAACAACAAACAACAAACAACAAACAACAAACAACAAACAACAAACAACAAACAACAAACAACAAACAACAAACAACAAACAACAAACAACAAACAACAAACAACAAACAACAAACAACAAACAACAAACAACAAACAACAAACAACAAACAACAAACAACAAACAACAAACAACAAACAACAAACAACAAACAACAAACAACAAACAACAAACAACAAACAACAAACAACAAACAACAAACAACAAACAACAAACAACAAACAACAAACAACAAACAACAAACAACAAACAACAAACAACAAACAACAAACAACAAACAACAAACAACAAACAACAAACAACAAACAACAAACAACAAACAACAAACAACAAACAACAAACAACAAACAACAAACAACAAACAACAAACAACAAACAACAAACAACAAACAACAAACAACAAACAACAAACAACAAACAACAAACAACAAACAACAAACAACAAACAACAAACAACAAACAACAAACAACAAACAACAAACTACAAACAACAAACAACAAACAACAAACAACAAACAACAAACAACAAACAACAAACAACAAACAACAAACAACAAACAACAAACAACAAACAACAAACAACAAACAACAAACAACAAACAACAAACAACAAACAACAAACAACAAACAACAAACAACAAACAACAAACAACAAACAACAAACAACAAACAACAAACAACAAACAACAAACAACAAACAACAAACAACAAACAACAAACAACAAACAACAAACAACAAACAACAAACAACAAACAACAAACAACAAACAACAAACAACAAACAACAAACAACAAACAACAAACAACAAACAACAAACAACAAACAACAAACAACAAACAACAAACAACAAACAACAAACAACAAACAACAAACAACAAACAACAAACAACAAACAACAAACAACAAACAACAAACAACAAACAACAAACAACAAACAACAAACAACAAACAACAAACAACAAACAACAAACAACAAACAACAAACAACAAACAACAAACAACAAACAACAAACAACAAACAACAAACAACAAACAACAAACAACAAACAACAAACAACAAACAACAAACAACAAACAACAAACAACAAACAACAAACAACAAACAACAAACAACAAACAACAAACAACAAACAACAAACAACAAACAACAAACAACAAACAACAAACAACAAACAACAAACAACAAACAACAAACAACAAACAACAAACAACAAACAACAAACAACAAACAACAAACAACAAACAACAAACAACAAACAACAAACAACAAACAACAAACAACAAACAACAAACAACAAACAACAAACAACAAACAACAAACAACAAACAACAAACAACAAACAACAAACAACAAACAACAAACAACAAACAACAAACAACAAACAACAAACAACAAACAACAAACAACAAACAACAAACAACAAACAACAAACAACAAACAACAAACAACAAACAACAAACAACGAACAACGAAGAACAAACAACGAAGAACAAACAACAAACAACGAAGAACAAACAACAAACAACCATCAACAAACAACAAACAACAAACAACAAACAACGAAGAACAAACAACAAACAACGAAGAACAAACAACAAACAACGAAGAACAAACAACAAACAACGACGAACAAACAACATACAACGAAGAACAAACAACAAACAACGAAGAACAAACAACAAACAACGAAGAACAAACAACAAACAACGAAGAACAAACAACAAACAACGAAGAACAAACAACAAACAACGAAGAACAAACAACAAACAACGAAGAACAAACAACAAACAACGAAGAACCAACAACAAACAACGAAGAACAAACAACAAACAACGAAGAACAAACAACAAACAACGAAGAACAAACAACAAACAACGAAGAACAAACAACAAACAACGAAGAACAAACAACAAACAACGAAGAACAAACAACAAACAACGAAGAACAAACAACAAACAACGAAGAACAAACAACAAACAACGAAGAACAAACAACAAACAACGAAGAACAAACAACAAACAACAAACAACAAACAACAAACAACAAACAACAAACAACAAACAACAAACAACAAACAACAAACAACAAACAACAAACAACAAACAACAAACAACAAACAACAAACAACAAACAACAAACAACAAACAACAAACAACAAACAACAAACAACAAACAACAAACAACAAACAACAAACAACAAACAACAAACAACAAACAACAAACAACAAACAACAAACAACAAACAACAAACAACAAACAACAAACAACAAACAACAAACAACAAACAACAAACAACAAACAACAAACAACAAACAACAAACAACAAACAACAATCAACGAACAACGAAGAACAAACAACAAACAACCATCAACAAACAACAAACAACAAACAACAAACAACAAACAACAAACAACAAACAACAAACAACAAACAACAAACAACAAACAACAAACAACAAACAACAAACAACAAACAACAAACAACAAACAACAAACAACAAACAACAAACAACAAACAACGAAGAACAAACAACAAACAACGAAGAACAGACAACAAACAACGAAGAACAGACAACAAACAACGAAGAACAAACAACAAACAACGAAGAACAAACAACAAACAACGAAGAACAAACAACAAACAACGACGAACAAACAACATACAACGAAGAACAAACAACAAACAACGAAGAACAAACAACAAACAACGAAGAACAAACAACAAACAACGAAGAACAAACAACAAACAACGAAGAACAAACAACAAACAACGAAGAACAAACAACAAACAACGAAGAACAAACAACAAACAACGAAGAACCAACAACAAACAACGAAGAACAAACAATAAACAACGAAGAACAAACAACAAACAACGAAGAACAAACAACAAACAACGAAGAACAAACAACAAACAACGAAGAACAAACAACAAACAACGAAGAACAAACAACAAACAACGAAGAACAAACAACAAACAACGAAGAACAAACAACAAACAACGAAGAACAAACAACAAACAACGAAGAACAAACAACAAACAACGAAGAACAAACAACAAACAACGAAGAACAAACAACAAACAACAAACAACAAACAACAAACAACAAACAACAAACAACAAACAACAAACAACAAACAACAAACAACAAACAACAAACAACAAACAACAAACAACAAACAACAAACAACAAACAACAAACAACAAACAACAAACAACAAACAACAAACAACAAACAACAAACAACAAACAACAAACAACAAACAACAAACAACAAACAACAAACAACAAACAACAAACAACAAACAACAAACAACAAACAACAAACAACAAACAACAAACAACAAACAACAAACAACAAACAACAAACAACAAACAACAAACAACAAACAACAAACAACAAACAACAAACAACAAACAACAAACAACAAACAACAAACAACAAACAACAAACAACAAACAACAAACAACAAACAACAAACAACAAACAACAAACAACAAACAACAAACAACAAACAACAAACAACAAACAACAAACAACAAACAACAAACAACAAACAACAAACAACAAACAACAAACAACAAACAACAAACAACAAACAACAAACAACAAACAACAAACAACAAACAACAAACAACAAACAACAAACAACAAACAACAAACAACAAACAACAAACAACAAACAACAAACAACAAACAACAAACAACAAACAACAAACAACAAACAACAAACAACAAACAACAAACAACAAACAACAAACAACAAACAACAAACAACAAACAACAAACAACAAACAACAAACAACAAACAACAAACAACAAACAACAAACAACAAACAACAAACAACAAACAACAAACAACAAACAACAAACAACGAACAACGAACAACAAACAACGAACAACGAACAACAAACAACAAACAACAAACAACAAACAACAAACAACAAACAACAAACAACAAACAACAAACAACAAACAACAAACAACAAACAACAAACAACAAACAACAAACAACAAACAACAAACAACAAACAACAAACAACAAACAACAAACAACAAACAACAAACAACAAACAACAAACAACAAACAACAAACAACAAACAACGAAGAACAAACAACAAACAACGAAGAACAAACAACAAACAACGAAGAACAAACAACAAACAACGAAGAACAAACAACAAACAACGAAGAACAAACAACAAACAACGACGAACAAACAACATACAACGAAGAACAAACAACAAACAACGAAGAACAAACAACAAACAACGAAGAACAAACAACAAACAACGAAGAACAAACAACAAACAACGAAGAACAAACAACAAACAACGAAGAACAAACAACAAACAACGAAGAACAAACAACAAACAACGAAGAACCAACAACAAACAACGAAGAACAAACAACAAACAACGAAGAACAAACAACAAACAACGAAGAACAAACAACAAACAACGAAGAACAAACAACAAACAACGAAGAACAAACAACAAACAACGAAGAACAAACAACAAACAACGAAGAACAAACAACAAACAACGAAGAACAAACAACAAACAACGAAGAACAAACAACAAACAACGAAGAACAAACAACAAACAACGAAGAACAAACAACAAACAACGAAGAACAAACAACAAACAACAAACAACAAACAACAAACAACAAACAACAAACAACAAACAACAAACAACAAACAACAAACAACAAACAACAAACAACAAACAACAAACAACAAACAACAAACAACAAACAACAAACAACAAACAACAAACAACAAACAACAAACAACAAACAACAAACAACAAACAACAAACAACAAACAACAAACAACAAACAACAAACAACAAACTACAAACAACAAACAACAAACAACAAACAACAAACAACAAACAACAAACAACAAACAACAAACAACAAACAACAAACAACAAACAACAAACAACAAACAACAAACAACAAACAACAAACAACAAACAACAAACAACAAACAACAAACAACAAACAACAAACAACAAACAACAAACAACAAACAACAAACAACAAACAACAAACAACAAACAACAAACAACAAACAACAAACAACAAACAACAAACAACAAACAACAAACAACAAACAACAAACAACAAACAACAAACAACAAACAACAAACAACGAACAACAAACAACAAACAACGAACAACGAACAACAAACAACAAACAACGAACAACAAACAACAAACAACAAACAACAAACAACAAACAACAAACAACAAACAACAAACAACAAACAACAAACAACAAACAACAAACAACAAACAACAAACAACAAACAACAAACAACAAACAACAAACAACAAACAACAAACAACAAACAACAAACAACAAACAACAAACAACAAACAACAAACAACAAACAACAAACAACAAACAACAAACAACAAACAACAAACAACGAACAACAAACAACAAACAACGAACAACGAACAACAAACAACAAACAACAAACAACAAACAACAAACAACAAACAACAAACAACAAACAACAAACAACAAACAACAAACAACAAACAACAAACAACAAACAACAAACAACAAACAACAAACAACAAACAACAAACAACAAACAACAAACAACAAACAACAAACAACAAACAACAAACAACAAACAACAAACAACAAACAACAAACAACAAACAACAAACAACAAACAACAAACAACAAACAACAAACAACAAACAACAAACAACAAACAACAAACAACAAACAACAAACAACAAACAACAAACAACAAACAACAAACAACAAACAACAAACAACAAACAACAAACAACAAACAACAAACAACAAACAACAAACAACAAACAACAAACAACAAACAACAAACAACAAACAACAAACAACAAACAACAAACAACAAACAACAAACAACAAACAACAAACAACAAACAACAAACAACAAACAACAAACAACAAACAACAAACAACAAACAACAAACAACAAACAACAAACAACAAACAACAAACAACAAACAACAAACAACAAACAACAAACAACAAACAACAAACAACAAACAACAAACAACAAACAACAAACAACAAACAACAAACAACAAACAACAAACAACAAACAACAAACAACAAACAACAAACAACAAACAACAAACAACAAACAACAAACAACAAACAACAAACAACAAACAACCAACAACAAACAACAAACAACAAACAACGAAGAACAAACAACAAACAACGAAGAACAAACAACAAACAACGAAGAACAAACAACAAACAACGAAGAACAAACAACAAACAACGAACAACGAAGAACAAACAACGAACAACGAAGAACAAACAACAAACAACGAAGAACAAACAACAAACAACAAACAACAAACAACAAACAACAAACAACAAACAACAAACAACAAACAACAAACAACAAACAACAAACAACAAACAACAAACAACAAACAACAAACAACAAACAACAAACAACAAACAACAAACAACAAACAACAAACAACAAACAACAAACAACAAACAACAAACAACAAACAACAAACAACAAACAACAAACAACAAACAACAAACAACAAACAACAAACAACAAACAACAAACAACAAACAACAAACAACAAACAACAAACAACAAACAACAAACAACAAACAACAAACAACAAACAACAAACAACAAACAACAAACAACAAACAACAAACAACCATCAACAAACAACAAACAACAAACAACAAACAACAAACAACAAACAACAAACAACAAACAACAAACAACAAACAACAAACAACAAACAACAAACAACAAACAACAAACAACAAACAACAAACAACAAACAACAAACAACAAACAACAAACAACAAACAACAAACAACAAACAACAAACAACAAACAACAAACAACAAACAACAAACAACAAACAACAAACAACGAAGAACCAACAACAAACAACGAAGAACAAACAACAAACAACGAAGAACAAACAACAAACAACAAACAACAAACAACAAACAACAAACAACAAACAACAAACAACAAACAACAAACAACAAACAACAAACAACAAACAACAAACAACGAAGAACAAACAACAAACAACGAAGAACAAACAACAAACAACGAAGAACAAACAACAAACAACGAAGAACAAACAACAAACAACGAAGAACAAACAACAAACAACGACGAACAAACAACATACAACGAAGAACAAACAACAAACAACGAAGAACAAACAACAAACAACGAAGAACAAACAACAAACAACGAAGAACAAACAACAAACAACGAAGAACAAACAACAAACAACGAAGAACAAACAACAAACAACAAACAACAAACAACAAACAACAAACAACAAACAACAAACAACAAACAACAAACAACAAACAACAAACAACAAACAACAAACAACAAACAACAAACAACAAACAACAAACAACAAACAACAAACAACAAACAACAAACAACAAACAACAAACAACAAACAACAAACAACAAACAACAAACAACAAACAACAAACAACAAACAACAAACAACAAACAACAAACAACAAACAACAAACAACAAACAACAAACAACAAACAACAAACAACAAACAACAAACAACAAACAACAAACAACAAACAACAAACAACAAACAACAAACAACAAACAACAAACAACAAACAACAAACAACAAACAACAAACAACAAACAACGAACAACGAAGAACAAACAACGAAGAACAAACAACAAACAACCATCAACAAACAACAAACAACAAACAACAAACAACAAACAACAAACAACAAACAACAAACAACAAACAACAAACAACAAACAACAAACAACAAACAACGAAGAACAAACAACAAACAACGAAGAACAGACAACAAA
Source organism: Megalopta genalis (assembly GCF_051020955.1). NCBI lineage: Eukaryota > Metazoa > Arthropoda > Insecta > Hymenoptera > Halictidae > Megalopta > Megalopta genalis. The sequence goes on from NW_027477456.1 coordinate 52,326, forward strand.
CAACGAAGAACAAACAACAAACAACGAAGAACAAACAACAAACAACGAAGAACAAACAACAAACAACGAAGAACAAACAACAAACAACGAAGAACAAACAACAAACAACGACGAACAAACAACATACAACGAAGAACAAACAACAAACAACGAAGAACAAACAACAAACAACGAAGAACAAACAACAAACAACGAAGAACAAACAACAAACAACGAAGAACAAACAACAAACAACGAAGAACAAACAACAAACAACGAAGAACAAACAACAAACAACGAAGAACCAACAACAAACAACGAAGAACAAACAACAAACAACGAAGAACAAACAACAAACAACGAAGAACAAACAACAAACAACGAAGAACAAACAACAAACAACGAAGAACAAACAACAAACAACGAAGAACAAACAACAAACAACGAAGAACAAACAACAAACAACGAAGAACAAACAACAAACAACGAAGAACAAACAACAAACAACGAACAACAAACAACAAACAACGAACAACAAACAACAAACAACAAACAACAAACAACAAACAACAAACAACAAACAACAAACAACAAACAACAAACAACGAACAACAAACAACAAACAACAAACAACAAACAACGAACAACAAACAACAAACAACAAACAACAAACAACAAACAACAAACAACAAACAACAAACAACAAACAACAAACAACAAACAACAAACAACACAACAACAAACAACAAACAACAAACAACAAACAACAAACAACAAACAACAAACAACAAACAACAAACAACAAACAACAAACAACAAACAACAAACAACAAACAACAAACAACAAACAACAAACAACAAACAACAAACAACAAACAACAAACAACAAACAACAAACAACAAACAACAAACACAAACAACAAACAACAAACAACAAACAACAAACAACAAACAACAAACAACACAACAACAAACAACAAACAACAAACAACAAACAACAAACAACAAACAACAAACAACAAACAACAAACAACAAACAACAAACAACAAACAACAAACAACAAACAACAAACAACAAACAACAAACAACAAACAACAAACAACAAACAACAAACAACAAACAACAAACAACAAACAACAAACAACAAACAACAAACAACAAACAACAAACAACAAACAACAAACAACAAACAACAAACAACAAACAACAAACAACAAACAACAACAACAAACAACAAACAACAAACAACAAACAACAAACAACAAACAACAAACAACAAACAACAAACAACAAACAACAAACAACAAACAACAAACAACAAACAACAAACAACAAACAACAAACAACAAACAACAAACAACAAACAACAAACAACAAACAACAAACAACAAACACAAACAACAAACAACAAACAACAAACAACAAACAACAAACAACAAACAACAAACAACAAACAACAAACAACAAACAACAAACAACAACAACAAACAACAAACAACAAACAACAAACAACAAACAACAAACAACAAACAACAAACAACAACAACAAACAACAAACAACAAACAACAAACAACAACAACAAACAACAAACAACAAACAACAAACAACAAACAACAAACAACAAACAACAAACAACAAACAACAAACAACAAACAACAAACAACAAACAACAAACAACAACAACAAACAACAAACAACAAACAACAAACAACAAACAACAAACAACAAACAACAAACAACAAACAACAAACAACAAACAACAAACAACAAACAACAAACAACAAACAACAAACAACAAACAACAAACAACAAACAACAAACAACAAACAACAAACAACAAACAACAAACAACAACAACAAACAACAAACAACAAACAACAAACAACAAACAACAAACAACAAACAACAAACAACAAACAACAAACAACAAACAACAAACAACAAACAACAAACAACAAACAACAAACAACAAACAACAAACAACAAACAACAAACAACAAACAACAAACAACAAACAACAAACAACAAACAACAAACAACAAACAACAAACAACAACAACAAACAACAAACAACAAACAACAAACAACAAACAACAAACAACAAACAACAAACAACAAAACAACAAACAACAAACAACAAACAACAAACAACAAACAACAAACAACAAACAACAAACAACAAACAACAAACAACAAACAACAAACAACAAACAACAAACAACAAACAACAAACAACAAACAACAAACAACAAACAACAAACAACAAACAACAAACAACAAACAACAAACAACAAACAACAAACAACAAACAACAAACAACAAACAACAAACAACAAACAACAAACAACAAACAACAACCAACAACAAACAACAAACAACAAACAACAAACAACAAACAACAAACAACAAACAACAAACAACAAACAACAAACAACAAACAACAAACAACAAACAACAAACAACAAACAACAAACAACAAACAACAAACAACAAACAACAAACAACAAACAACAAACAACAAACAACAAACAACAAACAACAAACAACAAACAACAAACAACAAACAACAAACAACAAACAACAAACAACAAACAACAAACAACAAACAACAAACAACAAACAACAAACAACAAACAACAAACAACAAACAACAAACAACAAACAACAAACAACAAACAACAAACAACAAACAACAAACAACAAACAACAAACAACAAACAACAAACAAACAACAAACAACAAACAACAAACAACAAACAACAAACAACAAACAACAAACAACAAACAACAAACAACAAACAACAAACAACAAACAACAAACAACAAACAACAAACAACAAACAACAAACAACAAACAACAAACAACAAACAACAAACAACAAACAACAAACAACAAACAACAAACAACAAACAACAAACAACAAACAACAAACAACAAACAACAAACAACAAACAACAAACAACAAACAACAAACAACAAACAACAAACAACAAACAACAAACAACAAACAACAAACAACAAACAACAAACAACAAACAACAAACAACAAACAACAAACAACAAACAACAAACAACAAACAACAAACAACAAACAACAAACAACAAACAACAAACAACAAACAACAAACAACAAACAACAAACAACAAACAACAAACAACAAACAACAAACAACAAACAACAAACAACAAACAACAAACAACAAACAACAAACAACAAACAACCATCAACAAACAACAAACAACAAACAACAAACAACAAACAACAAACAACAAACAACAAACAACAAACAACAAACAACAAACAACAAACAACAAACAACAAACAACAAACAACAAACAACAAACAACAAACAACAAACAACAAACAACAAACAACAAACAACAAACAACAAACAACAAACAACAAACAACAAACAACAAACAACAAACAACAAACAACAAACAACAAACAACAAACAACAAACAACAAACAACAAACAACAAACAACAAACAACAAACAACAAACAACAAACAACAAACAACAAACAACAAACAACAAACAACAAACAACAAACAACAAACAACAAACAACAAACAACAAACAACAAACAACAAACAACAAACAACAAACAACAAACAACAAACAACAAACAACAAACAACAAACAACAAACAACAAACAACAAACAACGAACAACGAAGAACAAACAACGAAGAACAAACAACAAACAACGAAGAACAAACAACAAACAACCATCAACAAACAACAAACAACAAACAACAAACAACAAACAACAAACAACAAACAACAAACAACAAACAACAAACAACAAACAACAAACAACAAACAACAAACAACAAACAACAAACAACAAACAACAAACAACAAACAACAAACAACAAACAACAAACAACAAACAACAAACAACAAACAACAAACAACAAACAACAAACAACGAAGAACAAACAACAAACAACGAAGAACAGACAACAAACAACGAAGAACAAACAACAAACAACGAAGAACAAACAACAAACAACGAAGAACAAACAACAAACAACGACGAACAAACAACAAACAACGACGAACAAACAACAAACAACGAAGAACAAACAACAAACAACGAAGAACAAACAACAAACAACGAAGAACAAACAACAAACAACGAAGAACAAACAACAAACAACGAAGAACAAACAACAAACAACGAAGAACCAACAACAAACAACGAAGAACAAACAACAAACAACGAAGAACAAACAACAAACAACGAAGAACAAACAACAAACAACGAAGAACAAACAACAAACAACAAACAACAAACAACAAACAACAAACAACAAACAACAAACAACAAACAACAAACAACAAACAACAAACAACAAACAACAAACAACAAACAACAAACAACAAACAACAAACAACAAACAACAAACAACAAACAACAAACAACAAACAACAAACAACAAACAACAAACAACAAACAACAAACAACAAACAACAAACAACAAACAACAAACAACAAACAACAAACAACAAACAACAAACAACAAACAACAAACAACAAACAACAAACAACAAACAACAAACAACAAACAACAAACAACAAACAACAAACAACAAACAACAAACAACAAACAACAAACAACAAACAACAAACAACAAACAACAAACAACAAACAACAAACAACAAACAACAAACAACAAACAACAAACAACAAACAACAAACAACAAACAACAAACAACAAACAACAAACAACAAACAACAAACAACAAACAACAAACAACAAACAACAAACAACAAACAACAAACAACAAACAACAAACAACAAACAACAAACAACAAACAACAAACAACAAACAACAAACAACAAACAACAAACAACAAACAACAAACAACAAACAACAAACAACAAACAACAAACAACAAACAACAAACAACAAACAACAAACAACAAACAACAAACAACAAACAACAAACAACAAACAACAAACAACAAACAACAAACAACAAACAACAAACAACAAACAACAAACAACAAACAACAAACAACAAACAACAAACAACAAACAACAAACAACAAACAACAAACAACAAACAACAAACAACAAACAACAAACAACAAACAACAAACAACAAACAACAAACAACAAACAACAAACAACAAACAACAAACAACAAACAACAAACAACAAACAACAAACAACAAACAACAAACAACAAACAACAAACAACAAACAACAAACAACAAACAACAAACAACAAACAACAAACAACAAACAACAAACAACAAACAACAAACAACAAACAACAAACAACAAACAACAAACAACAAACAACAAACAACAAACAACAAACAACAAACAACAAACAACAAACAACAAACAACAAACAACAAACAACAAACAACAAACAACAAACAACAAACAACAAACAACAAACAACAAACAACAAACAACGAACAACGAACAACGAACAACGAACAACGAACAACGAACAACGAACAACGAACAACGAACAACGAACAACGAACAACGAACAACGAACAACGAACAACGAACAACGAACAACGAACAACGAACAACGAACAACGAACAACCAACAACGAACAACGAACAACCAACAACGAACAACCAACAACGAACAACCAACAACGAACAACCAACAACGAACAACAAACAACAAACAACAAACAACAAACAACAAACAACAAACAACAAACAACAAACAACAAACAACAAACAACAAACAACAAACAACAAACAACAAACAACAAACAACAAACAACAAACAACAAACAACAAACAACAAACAACAAACAACAAACAACAAACAACAAACAACAAACAACAAACAACAAACAACAAACAACAAACAACAAACAACAAACAACAAACAACAAACAACAAACAACAAACAACAAACAACAAACAACAAACAACAAACAACAAACAACAAACAACAAACAACAAACAACAAACAACAAACAACAAACAACAAACAACAAACAACAAACAACAAACAACAAACAACAAACAACAAACAACAAACAACAAACAACAAACAACAAACAACAAACAACAAACAACAAACAACAAACAACAAACAACAAACAACAAACAACAAACAACAAACAACAAACAACAAACAACAAACAACAAACAACAAACAACAAACAACAAACAACAAACAACAAACAACAAACAACAAACAACAAACAACAAACAACAAACAACAAACAACAAACAACAAACAACAAACAACAAACAACAAACAACAAACAACAAACAACAAACAACAAACAACAAACAACAAACAACAAACAACAAACAACAAACAACAAACAACAAACAACAAACAACAAACAACAAACAACAAACAACAAACAACAAACAACAAACAACAAACAACAAACAACAAACAACAAACAACAAACAACAAACAACAAACAACAAACAACAAACAACAAACAACAAACAACAAACAACAAACAACAAACAACAAACAACAAACAACAAACAACAAACAACAAACAACAAACAACAAACAACAAACAACAAACAACAAACAACAAACAACAAACAACAAACAACAAACAACAAACAACAAACAACAAACAACAAACAACAAACAACAAACAACAAACAACAAACAACAAACAACAAACAACAAACAACAAACAACAAACAACAAACAACAAACAACAAACAACAAACAACAAACAACAAACAACAAACAACAAACAACAAACAACAAACAACAAACAACAAACAACAAACAACAAACAACAAACAACAAACAACAAACAACAAACAACAAACAACAAACAACAAACAACAAACAACAAACAACAAACAACAAACAACAAACAACAAACAACAAACAACAAACAACAAACAACAAACAACAAACAACAAACAACAAACAACAAACAACAAACAACAAACAACAAACAACAAACAACAAACAACAAACAACAAACAACAAACAACAAACAACAAACAACAAACAACAAACAACAAACAACAAACAACAAACAACAAACAACAAACAACAAACAACAAACAACAAACAACAAACAACAAACAACAAACAACAAACAACAAACAACAAACAACAAACAACAAACAACAAACAACAAACAACAAACAACAAACAACAAACAACAAACAACAAACAACAAACAACAAACAACAAACAACAAACAACAAACAACAAACAACAAACAACAAACAACAAACAACAAACAACAAACAACAAACAACAAACAACAAACAACAAACAACAAACAACAAACAACAAACAACAAACAACAAACAACAAACAACAAACAACGAACAACGAAGAACAAACAACGAAGAACAAACAACAAACAACGAAGAACAAACAACAAACAACGAAGAACAAACAACAAACAACCATCAACAAACAACAAACAACAAACAACAAACAACAAACAACAAACAACAAACAACAAACAACAAACAACGAAGAACAAACAACAAACAACGAAGAACAGACAACAAACAACGAAGAACAGACAACAAACAACGAAGAACAAACAACAAACAACGAAGAACAAACAACAAACAACGAAGAACAAACAACAAACAACGACGAACAAACAACATACAACGAAGAACAAACAACAAACAACGAAGAACAAACAACAAACAACGAAGAACAAACAACAAACAACGAAGAACAAACAACAAACAACAAACAACAAACAACAAACAACAAACAACAAACAACAAACAACAAACAACAAACAACAAACAACAAACAACAAACAACAAACAACAAACAACAAACAACAAACAACAAACAACAAACAACAAACAACAAACAACAAACAACAAACAACAAACAACAAACAACAAACAACAAACAACAAACAACAAACAACAAACAACAAACAACAAACAACAAACAACAAACAACAAACAACAAACAACAAACAACAAACAACAAACAACAAACAACAAACAACAAACAACAAACAACAAACAACAAACAACAAACAACAAACAACAAACAACAAACAACAAACAACAAACAACAAACAACAAACAACAAACAACAAACAACAAACAACAAACAACAAACAACAAACAACGAACAACGAAGAACAAACAACAAACAACGAAGAACAAACAACAAACAACCATCAACAAACAACAAACAACCATCAACAAACAACAAACAACAAACAACAAACAACAAACAACAAACAACGAAGAACAAACAACAAACAACGAAGAACAGACAACAAACAACGAAGAACAGACAACAAACAACGAAGAACAAACAACAAACAACGAAGAACAAACAACAAACAACGAAGAACAAACAACAAACAACGACGAACAAACAACATACAACGAAGAACAAACAACAAACAACGAAGAACAAACAACAAACAACGAAGAACAAACAACAAACAACGAAGAACAAACAACAAACAACGAAGAACAAACAACAAACAACGAAGAACAAACAACAAACAACGAAGAACAAACAACAAACAACGAAGAACCAACAACAAACAACGAAGAACAAACAATAAACAACGAAGAACAAACAACAAACAACGAAGAACAAACAACAAACAACGAAGAACAAACAACAAACAACGAAGAACAAACAACAAACAACGAAGAACAAACAACAAACAACGAAGAACAAACAACAAACAACGAAGAACAAACAACAAACAACGAAGAACAAACAACAAACAACGAAGAACAAACAACAAACAACGAAGAACAAACAACAAACAACGAAGAACAAACAACAAACAACGAAGAACAAACAACAAACAACAAACAACAAACAACAAACAACAAACAACAAACAACAAACAACAAACAACAAACAACAAACAACAAACAACAAACAACAAACAACAAACAACAAACAACAAACAACAAACAACAAACAACAAACAACAAACAACAAACAACAAACAACAAACAACAAACAACAAACAACAAACAACAAACAACAAACAACAAACAACAAACAACAAACAACAAACAACAAACAACAAACAACAAACAACAAACAACAAACAACAAACAACAAACAACAAACAACAAACAACAAACAACAAACAACAAACAACAAACAACAAACAACAAACAACAAACAACAAACAACAAACAACAAACAACAAACAACGAACAACGAACAACCAACAACGAACAACGAACAACGAACAACGAACAACGAACAACGAACAACGAACAACGAACAACGAACAACGAACAACGAACAACGAACAACGAACAACGAACAACGAACAACGAACAACGAACAACGAACAACGAACAACGAACAACGAACAACGAACAACGAACAACGAACAACGAACAACGAACAACGAACAACGAACAACGAACAACGAACAACGAACAACGAACAACGAACAACAAACAACGAACAACGAACAACAAACAACAAACAACAAACAACAAACAACAAACAACAAACAACAAACAACAAACAACAAACAACAAACAACAAACAACAAACAACAAACAACAAACAACAAACAACAAACAACAAACAACAAACAACAAACAACAAACAACAAACAACAAACAACAAACAACAAACAACAAACAACAAACAACAAACAACAAACAACAAACAACAAACAACAAACAACAAACAACAAACAACAAACAACAAACAACAAACAACAAACAACAAACAACAAACAACAAACAACAAACAACAAACAACAAACAACAAACAACAAACAACAAACAACAAACAACAAACAACAAACAACAAACAACAAACAACAAACAACAAACAACAAACAACAAACAACAAACAACAAACAACAAACAACAAACAACAAACAACAAACAACAAACAACAAACAACAAACAACAAACAACAAACAACAAACAACAAACAACAAACAACAAACAACAAACAACAAACAACAAACAACAAACAACAAACAACAAACAACAAACAACAAACAACAAACAACAAACAACAAACAACAAACAACAAACAACAAACAACAAACAACAAACAACAAACAACGAAGAACAAACAACAAACAACCATCAACAAACAACAAACAACCATCAACAAACAACAAACAACAAACAACAAACAACAAACAACAAACAACGAAGAACAAACAACAAACAACGAAGAACAGACAACAAACAACGAAGAACAAACAACAAACAACGAAGAACAAACAACAAACAACGAAGAACAAACAACAAACAACGAAGAACAAACAACAAACAACGACGAACAAACAACATACAACGAAGAACAAACAACAAACAACGAAGAACAAACAACAAACAACGAAGAACAAACAACAAACAACGAAGAACAAACAACAAACAACGAAGAACAAACAACAAACAACGAAGAACAAACAACAAACAACGAAGAACAAACAACAAACAACGAAGAACAAACAACAAACAACGAAGAACAAACAACAAACAACGAAGAACAAACAACAAACAACGAAGAACAAACAACAAACAACGAAGAACAAACAACAAACAACAAACAACAAACAACAAACAACAAACAACAAACAACAAACAACAAACAACAAACAACAAACAACAAACAACAAACAACAAACAACAAACAACAAACAACAAACAACAAACAACAAACAACAAACAACAAACAACAAACAACAAACAACAAACAACAAACAACAAACAACAAACAACAAACAACAAACAACAAACAACAAACAACAAACAACAAACAACAAACAACAAACAACAAACAACAAACAACAAACAACAAACAACAAACAACAAACAACAAACAACAAACAACAAACAACAAACAACAAACAACAAACAACAAACAACAAACAACAAACAACGAACAACGAAGAACAAACAACGAAGAACAAACAACAAACAACCATCAACAAACAACAAACAACAAACAACAAACAACAAACAACAAACAACAAACAACAAACAACAAACAACAAACAACAAACAACAAACAACAAACAACAAACAACAAACAACAAACAACAAACAACAAACAACAAACAACAAACAACAAACAACGAAGAACAAACAACAAACAACGAAGAACAGACAACAAACAACGAAGAACAAACAACAAACAACGAAGAACAAACAACAAACAACGAAGAACAAACAACAAACAACGAAGAACAAACAACAAACAACGACGAACAAACAACATACAACGAAGAACAAACAACAAACAACGAAGAACAAACAACAAACAACGAAGAACAAACAACAAACAACGAAGAACAAACAACAAACAACGAAGAACAAACAACAAACAACGAAGAACAAACAACAAACAACGAAGAACAAACAACAAACAACGAAGAACCAACAACAAACAACGAAGAACAAACAACAAACAACGAAGAACAAACAACAAACAACGAAGAACAAACAACAAACAACGAAGAACAAACAACAAACAACGAAGAACAAACAACAAACAACGAAGAACAAACAACAAACAACGAAGAACAAACAACAAACAACGAAGAACAAACAACAAACAACGAAGAACAAACAACAAACAACGAAGAACAAACAACAAACAACGAACAACAAACAACAAACAACGAACAACAAACAACAAACAACAAACAACAAACAACAAACAACAAACAACAAACAACAAACAACAAACAACAAACAACAAACAACAAACAACAAACAACAAACAACAAACAACAAACAACAAACAACAAACAACAAACAACAAACAACAAACAACAAACAACAAACAACAAACAACAAACAACAAACAACAAACAACAAACAACAAACAACAAACAACAAACAACAAACAACAAACAACAAACAACAAACAACAAACAACAAACAACAAACAACAAACAACAAACAACAAACAACAAACAACAAACAACAAACAACAAACAACAAACAACAAACAACAAACAACAAACAACAAACAACAAACAACAAATAACAAACAACGAAGAACAAACAACAAACAACGAAGAACAGACAACAAACAACGAAGAACAAACAACAAACAACGAAGAACAAACAACAAACAACGAAGAACAAACAACAAACAACGACGAACAAACAACATACAACGAAGAACAAACAACAAACAACGAAGAACAAACAACAAACAACGAAGAACAAACAACAAACAACGAAGAACAAACAACAAACAACGAAGAACAAACAACAAACAACGAAGAACAAACAACAAACAACGAAGAACAAACAACAAACAACGAAGAACCAACAACAAACAACGAAGAACAAACAACAAACAACGAAGAACAAACAACAAACAACGAAGAACAAACAACAAACAACGAAGAACAATCAACAAACAACGAAGAACAAACAACAAACAACGAAGAACAAACAACAAACAACGAAGAACAAACAACAAACAACGAAGAACAAACAACAAACAACGAAGAACAAACAACAAACAACGAAGAACAAACAACAAACAACGAAGAACAAACAACAAACAACGAAGAACAAACAACAAACAACGAAGAACAAACAACAAACAACAAACAACAAACAACAAACAACAAACAACAAACAAACAACAAACAACAAACAACAAACAACAAACAACAAACAACAAACAACAAACAACAAACAACAAACAACAAACAACAAACAACAAACAACAAACAACAAACAACAAACAACAAACAACAAACAACAAACAACAAACAACAAACAACAAACAACAAACAACAAACAACAAACAACAAACAACAAACAACAAACAACAAACAACAAACAACAAACAACAAACAACAAACAACAAACAACAAACAACAAACAACAAACAACAAACAACAAACAACAAACAACAAACAACAAACAACAAACAACAAACAACAAACAACAAACAACAAACAACAAACAACAAACAACAAACAACAAACAACAAACAACAAACAACAAACAACAAACAACAAACAACAAACAACAAACAACAAACAACAAACAACAAACAACAAACAACAAACAACAAACAACAAACAACAAACAACAAACAACAAACAACAAACAACAAACAACAAACAACAAACAACAAACAACAAACAACAAACAACAAACAACAAACAACAAACAACAAACAACAAACAACAAACAACAAACAACAAACAACAAACAACAAACAACAAACAACAAACAACAAACAACAAACAACAAACAACAAACAACAAACAACAAACAACGAAGAACAAACAACAAACAACCATCAACAAACAACAAACAACAAACAACAAACAACAAACAACAAACAACAAACAACAAACAACAAACAACGAAGAACAAACAACAAACAACGAAGAACAGACAACAAACAACGAAGAACAAACAACAAACAACGAAGAACAAACAACAAACAACGAAGAACAAACAACAAACAACGAAGAACAAACAACAAACAACGACGAACAAACAACATACAACGAAGAACAAACAACAAACAACGAAGAACAAACAACAAACAACGAAGAACAAACAACAAACAACGAAGAACAAACAACAAACAACGAAGAACAAACAACAAACAACGAAGAACAAACAACAAACAACGAAGAACCAACAACAAACAACGAAGAACAAACAACAAACAACGAAGAACAAACAACAAACAACGAAGAACAAACAACAAACAACGAAGAACAAACAACAAACAACGAAGAACAAACAACAAACAACGAAGAACAAACAACAAACAACGAAGAACAAACAACAAACAACGAAGAACAAACAACAAACAACGAAGAACAAACAACAAACAACGAAGAACAAACAACAAACAACAAACAACAAACAACAAACAACAAACAACAAACAACAAACAACAAACAACAAACAACAAACAACAAACAACAAACAACAAACAACAAACAACAAACAACAAACAACAAACAACAAACAACAAACAACAAACAACAAACAACAAACAACAAACAACAAACAACAAACAACAAACAACAAACAACAAACAACAAACAACAAACAACAAACAACAAACAACAAACAACAAACAACAAACAACAAACAACAAACAACAAACAACAAACAACAAACAACAAACAACAAACAACAAACAACAAACAACAAACAACAAACAACAAACAACAAACAACAAACAACAAACAACAAACAACAAACAACAAACAACAAACAACAAACAACAAACAACAAACAACAAACAACAAACAACAAACAACAAACAACAAACAACAAACAACGAACAACGAAGAACAAACAACGAAGAACAAACAACAAACAACCATCAACAAACAACAAACAACAAACAACAAACAACAAACAACAAACAACAAACAACAAACAACAAACAACAAACAACAAACAACAAACAACAAACAACAAACAACGAAGAACAAACAACAAACAACGAAGAACAGACAACAAACAACGAAGAACAAACAACAAACAACGAAGAACAAACAACAAACAACGAAGAACAAACAACAAACAACGAAGAACAAACAACAAACAACGACGAACAAACAACATACAACGAAGAACAAACAACAAACAACGAAGAACAAACAACAAACAACGAAGAACAAACAACAAACAACGAAGAACAAACAACAAACAACGAAGAACAAACAACAAACAACGAAGAACAAACAACAAACAACGAAGAACAAACAACAAACAACGAAGAACAAACAACAAACAACGAAGAACCAACAACAAACAACGAAGAACAAACAACAAACAACGAAGAACAAACAACAAACAACGAAGAACAAACAACAAACAACGAAGAACAAACAACAAACAACGAAGAACAAACAACAAACAACGAAGAACAAACAACAAACAACGAAGAACAAACAACAAACAACGAAGAACAAACAACAAACAACGAAGAACAAACAACAAACAACGAAGAACAAACAACAAACAACGAACAACAAACAACAAACAACGAACAACAAACAACAAACAACGAACAACAAACAACAAACAACAAACAACAAACAACAAACAACAAACAACAAACAACAAACAACAAACAACAAACAACAAACAACAAACAACGAACAACAAACAACAAACAACAAACAACAAACAACAAACAACAAACAACAAACAACAAACAACAAACAACAAACAACAAACAACAAACAACAAACAACAAACAACAAACAACAAACAACAAACAACAAACAACAAACAACAAACAACAAACAACAAACAACAAACAACAAACAACAAACAACAAACAACAAACAACAAACAACAAACAACAAACAACAAACAACAAACAACAAACAACAAACAACAAACAACAAACAACAAACAACAAACAACAAACAACAAACAACAAACAACAAACAACAAACAACAAACAACAAACAACAAACAACAAACAACAAACAACAAACAACAAACAACAAACAACAAACAACAAACAACAAACAACAAACAACAAACAACAAACAACAAACAACAAACAACAAACAACAAACAACAAACAACAAACAACAAACAACAAACAACAAACAACAAACAACAAACAACAAACAACAAACAACAAACAACAAACAACAAACAACAAACAACAAACAACAAACAACAAACAACAAACAACAAACAACAAACAACAAACAACAAACAACAAACAACAAACAACAAACAACAAACAACAAACAACAAACAACAAACAACAAACAACAAACAACAAACAACAAACAACAAACAACAAACAACAAACAACAAACAACAAACAACAAACAACAAACAACAAACAACAAACAACAAACAACAAACAACAAACAACAAACAACAAACAACAAACAACAAACAACAAACAACAAACAACAAACAACAAACAACAAACAACAAACAACAAACAACAAACAACAAACAACAAACAACAAACAACAAACAACAAACAACAAACAACAAACAACAAACAACAAACAACAAACAACAAACAACAAACAACAAACAACAAACAACAAACAACAAACAACAAACAACAAACAACAAACAACAAACAACAAACAACAAACAACAAACAACAAACAACAAACAACAAACAACAAACAACAAACAACAAACAACAAACAACAAACAACAAACAACAAACAACAAACAACAAACAACAAACAACAAACAACAAACAACAAACAACAAACAACAAACAACAAACAACAAACAACAAACAACAAACAACAAACAACAAACAACAAACAACAAACAACAAACAACAAACAACAAACAACAAACAACAAACAACAAACAACAAACAACAAACAACAAACAACAAACAACAAACAACAAACAACAAACAACAAACAACAAACAACAAACAACAAACAACAAACAACAAACAACAAACAACAAACAACAAACAACAAACAACAAACAACAAACAACAAACAACAAACAACAAACAACAAACAACAAACAACAAACAACAAACAACAAACAACAAACAACAAACAACAAACAACAAACAACAAACAACAAACAACAAACAACAAACAACAAACAACAAACAACAAACAACAAACAACAAACAACAAACAACAAACAACAAACAACAAACAACAAACAACAAACAACAAACAACAAACAACAAACAACAAACAACAAACAACAAACAACAAACAACAAACAACAAACAACAAACAACAAACAACAAACAACAAACAACAAACAACAAACAACAAACAACAAACAACAAACAACAAACAACAAACAACAAACAACAAACAACAAACAACAAACAACAAACAACAAACAACAAACAACAAACAACAAACAACAAACAACAAACAACAAACAACAAACAACAAACAACAAACAACAAACAACAAACAACAAACAACAAACAACAAACAACAAACAACAAACAACAAACAACAAACAACAAACAACAAACAACAAACAACAAACAACAAACAACAAACAACAAACAACAAACAACAAACAACAAACAACAAACAACAAACAACAAACAACAAACAACAAACAACAAACAACAAACAACAAACAACAAACAACAAACAACAAACAACAAACAACAAACAACAAACAACAAACAACAAACAACAAACAACAAACAACAAACAACAAACAACAAACAACAAACAACAAACAACAAACAACAAACAACAAACAACAAACAACAAACAACAAACAACAAACAACAAACAACAAACAACAAACAACAAACAACAAACAACAAACAACAAACAACAAACAACAAACAACAAACAACAAACAACAAACAACAAACAACAAACAACAAACAACAAACAACAAACAACAAACAACAAACAACAAACAACAAACAACAAACAACAAACAACAAACAACAAACAACAAACAACAAACAACAAACAACAAACAACAAACAACAAACAACAAACAACAAACAACAAACAACAAACAACAAACAACAAACAACAAACAACAAACAACAAACAACAAACAACAAACAACAAACAACAAACAACAAACAACAAACAACAAACAACAAACAACAAACAACAAACAACAAACAACAAACAACAAACAACAAACAACAAACAACAAACAACAAACAACAAACAACAAACAACAAACAACAAACAACAAACAACAAACAACAAACAACAAACAACAAACAACAAACAACAAACAACAAACAACAAACAACAAACAACAAACAACAAACAACAAACAACAAACAACAAACAACAAACAACAAACAACAAACAACAAACAACAAACAACAAACAACAAACAACAAACAACAAACAACAAACAACAAACAACAAACAACAAACAACAAACAACAAACAACAAACAACAAACAACAAACAACAAACAACAAACAACAAACAACAAACAACAAACAACAAACAACAAACAACAAACAACAAACAACAAACAACAAACAACAAACAACAAACAACAAACAACAAACAACAAACAACAAACAACAAACAACAAACAACAAACAACAAACAACAAACAACAAACAACAAACAACAAACAACAAACAACAAACAACAAACAACAAACAACAAACAACAAACAACAAACAACAAACAACAAACAACAAACAACAAACAACAAACAACAAACAACAAACAACAAACAACAAACAACAAACAACAAACAACAAACAACAAACAACAAACAACAAACAACAAACAACAAGAACAAACAACAAACAACGAAGAACAAACAACAAACAACGAAGAACAAACAACAAACAACGAAGAACAAACAACAAACAACGAAGAACAAACAACAAACAACGAAGAACAAACAACAAACAACGAAGAACAAACAACAAACAACGAAGAACAAACAACAAACAACGAAGAACAAACAACAAACAACGAAGAACAAACAACAAACAACGAAGAACAAACAACAAACAACGAAGAACAAACAACAAACAACGAAGAACAAACAACAAACAACGAAGAACAAACAACAAACAACGAAGAACAAACAACAAACAACGAAGAACAAACAACAAACAACGAAGAACAAACAACAAACAACGAAGAACAAACAACAAACAACGAAGAACAAACAACAAACAACGAAGAACAAACAACAAACAACGAAGAACAAACAACAAACAACGAAGAACAAACAACAAACAACGAAGAACAAACAACAAACAACGAAGAACAAACAACAAACAACGAAGAACAAACAACAAACAACGAAGAACAAACAACAAACAACGAAGAACAAACAACAAACAACGAAGAACAAACAACAAACAACGAAGAACAAACAACAAACAACGAAGAACAAACAACAAACAACGAAGAACAAACAACAAACAACGAAGAACAAACAACAAACAACGAAGAACAAACAACAAACAACGAAGAACAAACAACAAACAACGAAGAACAAACAACAAACAACGAAGAACAAACAACAAACAACGAAGAACAAACAACAAACAACGAAGAACAAACAACAAACAACGAAGAACAAACAACAAACAACGAAGAACAAACAACAAACAACGAAGAACAAACAACAAACAACGAAGAACAAACAACAAACAACGAAGAACAAACAACAAACAACGAAGAACAAACAACAAACAACGAAGAACAAACAACAAACAACGAAGAACAAACAACAAACAACGAAGAACAAACAACAAACAACGAAGAACAAACAACAAACAACGAAGAACAAACAACAAACAACGAAGAACAAACAACAAACAACGAAGAACAAACAACAAACAACGAAGAACAAACAACAAACAACGAAGAACAAACAACAAACAACGAAGAACAAACAACAAACAACGAAGAACAAACAACAAACAACGAAGAACAAACAACAAACAACGAAGAACAAACAACAAACAACGAAGAACAAACAACAAACAACGAAGAACAAACAACAAACAACGAAGAACAAACAACAAACAACGAAGAACAAACAACAAACAACGAAGAACAAACAACAAACAACGAAGAACAAACAACAAACAACGAAGAACAAACAACAAACAACGAAGAACAAACAACAAACAACGAAGAACAAACAACAAACAACGAAGAACAAACAACAAACAACAAACAACAAACAACAAACAACAAACAACAAACAACAAACAACAAACAACAAACAACAAACAACAAACAACAAACAACAAACAACAAACAACAAACAACAAACAACAAACAACAAACAACAAACAACAAACAACAAACAACAAACAACAAACAACAAACAACGAACAACAAACAACAAACAACGAACAACAAACAACAAACAACGAACAACAAACAACAAACAACGAACAACAAACAAACCAAACAAACAAACAAACAAAACAACAAACAACAAACAACAAACAACAAACAACAAACAACAAACAACAAACAACAAACAACAAACAACAAACAACAAACAACAAACAACAAACAACAAACAACAAACAACAAACAACAAACAAC